>NW_006408520.1:51773200-51796002 GCF_000296735.1 Chrysochloris asiatica
AGATGGATTAGCCAAGTGGCAGCATTGATGGACTGAAGCTTGGCAACAATGGTGAGGTTAGCCCAGTATCAGGCAGTGTTTTGTTCTGCTGTGCATAAGGTTGCTATGGGTCCGTACCGACTCAATGGCACCTAACAAGAACAAAAAAGCCTTCAATAAATATTTATAGTTGGAAATTACATTTTTTTCTTTGCTTTAAGTGGCATCTCATTTCTTTTTATTTATTTTCTTGTGAACTTCTTTGATTTATACCAATTATTTCCTTAAGATTTGCAGTTCATTTAAAGGTATAATTGTCGCTTCTGTGCACCTGTATCTTGAGACTTATAGACAAAAGAACACTGAGGGTGTATGGAATAATATCTATGCCCATTTAACACAGCAATCTGTATTAGAAAAGTTCTAGAGGGAATTTTTCTTTTTTTTTTCTAAAGCCTAAACCTCAGCAATTCAAATTAATTCCAATGACATTAACATGGAAGTTGATTTAGATTTGATCTTTTTCCACTTTTCTAGTTTTCACATTCAAAGAATAGTGTTCAATCTCTGTCCCCATAAACTATTGGTCTCTTTCCTGAACTTTACAATCTTCTTCTTCTTCTTTTTTTTTTTGTAAGTTTTTATTGTGAATCAAGTGAAGGATTACAGGGCAGATCATCGGTTTTACATTGTAATGCTTACAGTCCCCTCCATACACCATAAGCTAACAGTATTTACCTGTATTACTTTTTTTTTTTTTTTTGATGTATGCATACCACATTGAAAATATGTTCAAAGGGCACATTTTGCAAGCCAGTCTCCTGCCCGCAGGCACATTGCCTTTCTCAGTCCTTGTCCATATTTCCTAACTTCCTCTTCTCTCTGCAACCATAATCAATCTGCCTTCAGGGACATTTCTCTGGAAGATTACACTAAAGATCTAGTTGCTCATTCCAATGGTCTTTTCCTTACTTTAACATATCTACAGCATTTATTACTAATATCCACTACTTACTTAAGATTTATCCTTTCTCAGTTTGTTTGACATCTCAATCTTTGAGTTTTCTCCCTACCTCTCTGCCTATTTACTATTCCTCCATATTATTGATGTTAGGTGCCATCAAGTTATTAACTACTCATAGTGACCCTGTGCACCACAAAACAAAACACTACCTGTTTCTGGGACAACCTCACAATCATTGCTATGCCTGACCCTATTGATGCTGCCACTATGCCTGGCCATCTTGCTGGGGGTCTTCCTCCTTTTCTCCAACACTCCACTTTACCAAACATGATATCCTTCTCTAGTGACTGGTCCCTCCTAACAATATGTCCAAAATATGAGAGATGAAGTCTGGCCATTAAGGCATCCAAGGAGTACTCTGGCTACACTTCTTCCAACACATATTTGTTTGTTCTTTTGGCAGCCCATGGTACTTTCATTATGCTCCTCCAACACCATAACTCATATGGCATTCATTCTTCTATGTTCTACTTTATTCACTGTCCAACTCCTTTTTCTCTGTTTACCCTTAAGTGTTGCAAATGCATGGGAAACAGATAAAAATTAGAGAAGTGATTCAATTAGAAGGTTCTTGCATGCAGTAAGTTAAAAAGAGAGAGAGAAAAAAATCAGGATAAAATGCAAGTGGTAATAGTGGTGGCCCTGAGAATGAAGAACAAATACTGGAGATTTTAAGATACTGGAATCAGTTTAACTTGGCACATGGGAGGACTATGGAAGGGAAGAGATGATGAGAAATTGTCAGAAAAAAAAAAAGAAGAAGCCTATGGGAGGAAAAGATCCTAAAGAGAAAACTTCATCTACTTTATGAACTTTGTCTACATCATGATGGAGAAATGCTACCTATATTTTCTGTTTCTCAGATCAATCACTCCTAATACCTAGCTTTTTCTAGTTAATTTTGACAGTTCCATGTGCTGCTATCCAGCATCACAAGCTATTTCCACTGGGGCCAATCTCTCATATGAGATATGAAGATAAGTCTCCAGTTTTTAAACAACTGAACCCAACGCTGAACCAAATTGAAGCTACGAATGATTGCGAATCCATTTGTATTGAAGGCTTATATTATTTAGAAAGCATTTTAGATTACTGCATTTGCGTTGGAATCACAAAGCCACCCTTTTGACTTTATATTCTATTTTCTGTAGGATTTTCTTTTTAAAGAAGTTTCTACACTCACTCTTTATATCAATTACAAATAGTAGATGAGAACTCTATCTAGCTACAGAGTTTTTCACTTATAACATTGGCTGAATATTTTTGTAATGACTTTTACTTTAACCTGACAAAGCTCTAATTAAGTAGTTGAATAAAAACCTATTGGAAAATAGTTTCTTCAGGCTGTCATAAAATAAGGTTCAGTTCTGTGATCTTTCTCTTATTATTTCAAGTTAAAATTAAATTTGATCTTAAAACGACTCGGAACAAGACCTCACAAAATAATATTAACAAAGAATTTTAAAAGCCCTATTTTTTTTTAAGGGTTTGAAAGTAAAGCTTAGAGATACATTAAATGTACATGATGTTGTTGTTGTTAACTGCTGTTGAGTCATGGTTGTTAACTACAGTGAACCCGTATATGGTTTCTGAAGAGTTGCGATGAACTTGAACCACAGACCTTGGGATTCAAGCCAGCTTTACTGTCCAGCGCATAAACCCACAGTGCCACACAACAACTCCAATATGTACATACAATATAGGAATTCCATACATGATATACCTTTAAGGAAATGGGTACCTACATTTTGGATAAAAAGAATAGGAAAATAAGGATGTGGGAAAGGCTAGAGATCTAAGTGGTATCATTTTATAAAGATAATAATTGAAGCCACAAGATAACATAATTTCACCAAAATAGGAGTAATTCTTTGTGGACTACTCAGAACCACAGAGTGGGAACAAAAGGAGCCAACAAAGGAAAGAAAAGAGAAGGTTCATTGAAAAAAAAAAAAAAAAAAAATAATAAAAGAATGATCCCAGGAATCTCATCGGAGCCTCTAAGTTAACCACATTTTGCTGTGCTATTTTCTTTGGATATTTTTTTTTTTTTTTTTTTGGTACAGTATTTCCTTATTTGAGGGTCCTATTTTTAAATCACTGGATGAGAAAAGGGTCTTTCAGTGTTCATTGTACTGGGACTACATCATGTTCTATGCATTTTGACACCACATTTTATTTTTTCTATGAGGTTTATATATGTATTTTGCCACAGGTCCTCCATTTTTCGCTTTATTTAATTGTGGAGATTTGAAAATCTGGCCTTAAGTTAGGGTGTGTCCCATTAGACTTCCTCCTTCCACTATACACAAACCATGACAATACAATCACAGAGGTGTACCAACTGACATTTGTCTGCAACGATCATTAGACTAGCAGTTTTCTCATTAACTTGCATTATCTAACCCAAGTCAACTATCCCTCCATTTCTTAAAGAAAACTCTTATTCAAAATAATTTTGTAAACAAAAGTAATTTTCCTCCATTTAAAAAATAATCAACTTTTTAAATTACACTTTGAAGGTGAGTTGAAGTCAACAAATAGAACATAAGAAGGAATACAATCAGTTTGCCTCTTAGACACAAGTAAGTAACACAATTTTAGCAAAACAAAATTTTATTAATGGTTAATGAATTTTCAGTAGCTGGAATCTAAAAACAAGGAAGACAACATCAACAATTTTCACCTTAAGGGTTAGTCCTTTTACAAGCACAATGGAATATTTGTCAGACTCATGATGTGGTGCTGTAGGATCAGCACTAGACTGTAGAATCAGCACTGTTAAATTAATGAATGTACACATATATAGCAGTATATGCTAACTTTTGAATTCTTTAACAAATTAAAAGCATCTAGAAAACATCTGAAGCTATATTTTTTCAAAGCTCACCAGCGATAGACTATGTTCTTGTGCATGATATGTGCTCAAAAAACTTGATAACTTGATTTGTTCTCCTCTAGTCAATTGGAGTCCTGGTGTGGTGCTTTAGCATAAGCAGTAGACTGAAAGGTCAATTGGAACCACAAGGTAGACAGTTCAAACCCACCAACTGCTCCTTGGAAACCCTATAAAGAGTCACTATGAGTCAGAACTGATTTGACAGCACTTAACAACATACAGAATACTTGATGTTGTTGTTAAGTGTTGTCAAGTTGATTCTGCCTCATAGTAACCCTATATACGGTTTGTGAGGAGCAGCTGGTTGGTTTGAACTGCCATCCTAAGGGTTTAGCAGCCAAGTGCTTATTGTATAGCACCACACTAGGACTCCATGGAATATTGTTGTTGTTGTTGTTAAGTGCCATCAAGTCAGTTCCTATTCATTGTTGTTGTTGTTAGGTGCCATCGAGTCTGTACTGACCCATAGCAACCTTATGCAAAGCAGAATGAAACACTGCCCGATCCTGAGCCAACCTTGCTATCGTTGCCACGCTTGAGTCCATCGGTGCTGCCACTTGGCCAATCCATCTCATTGGGAGTCTTCCTCTTTTTCTCTGACCTTACCAAACATGACATCCTTCTCCAGCAACTGCTCCCTCCTGACAATATGTCCTAAGTATGAGACATGAAGTTTGGCCATCTTGGCCTCCAGGGAGCACTCTGACTACACTTCTTCCAAAATGGATCTATTGGTTCTTTTGGCGGCCCATGGCACTTTCAATATTCTTCTCCAACACCATAACTCAAAGGCATCAATTCTTCTATGGTCTTCCTTATTCACTGTCCAGCTTTCACATCCATATGAGGTTATTGAATATACCATAGCTTGGGTCAGGCACACCTTAGTCCTCAAATTGACATCTTTTCTCTTCAACACTTTAAAAAGGTCTTGTGCAACAGATTTGCATAAGGAAATACATCGTTTGATCTCTTGATTGCTGCTTCCTTGAGTGTTGATAGTTGATCCAAGAAGAATGAAGTCCTTGACAACTTCAATCTTTTCTCCATTGATAAAAATGTTGTTTATTGGTCCAGTGTTGAGGATTTTTGTTTTCTTTATATTGAGATGTAATCCATACTGAAGGCTATGATCTTTGATCTTCATCAGTAAATGTTTTAAGTCTGCTTCACTTTCAGCAAGCAAGGTTGTATTATCTGCATATCGCAGGTTGTTAATGAGTCTTCCTCCAATCCTGATGCCATGTTTTTCTACATATAATCATCTCTGATGATTTGCTCAGCATACAGCTTGAATAAGTATGGTGAAAGAATATAACCTTGTCGCACATCTTTCTTAATTTTAAACCATTCAGTGTTCCCATGTTCTATTCGAACAACTGCCTCTTGGTCCAGGTACAGATTCCTCATGAGCACAATTAAGTGTTCTGGAATACTCATACTTTGCAAAAGTTCCTACTCATAGCAACCTTTATAGGCTTTCTGAGGAGTGGCTAGTGAGTTCAAACCACCAACCTGTGGTTTAAACTCATCTTGTGGTCCGGTGCTTTATCCAACAGCACTGCAACAGGAATATTTAGTGCTCCTTCTTTTTTTTTTTTTTTTAGCTTCGTCATTAAGTGAGAAAACTTACTATTTTATAAACTGAAAAATAGTATCTTAATTCATTTTAGAAAAGTACATATGGAAGACCAATATAATTGTTGTTGCTGTTACGTACTGTTTAACCAGTTCCCACTCATAGTGACCCTATGTACAGGTACAACACAACAAAATACTGCTAGTCTTGTCCATCCTGAAATCTTTTTCTATAGTTGAGTCCATTGTTGCAGTTAATATGTCAGTCACTGAGGGTCTTCTTCTTTTGAGCTGACCCTCTACTTTACCAAGCATGATGTACTTTTCAAGGGCATCTTAAATAATACACTTGTAACTGCTGGTCTGCAAGAACTTTAGAGTAAATGATATAATGAAATAGTAAATCTATGTTTTCAAAAGATGCTTGAAATGACCATGAACCACTATCTATTTCAAGGAATAGGAGTCAATTATAGATAATTTGCTTTCTAGAGTAGATGTTTCTTCAAATGAAAAACACACATCTTATAGTCAGAGACCTATTAACAAGACAGGAAATAATAGGCTGAATGCTAGTAAATGTACTAACCATTCCATTGGTCATGCTTACCTACAATAAAAGCAGATTAGTTATATACAGAAGTTATATATAGAAGCCTACATTTTCTAGAGGCAATTTTATAACTGTTATTATAAATAAATTTCTATTATCAAGTCTTATTTCCCAAAAGACATGAGGGTAATTCATTATTAGTTCTCTCCTATGGGAATTTTATAGTTTCTGGCAATATGTAAACCTTAAGAGTTCATGTTCCCGTTTAGACTTTTAAAAGATTATCTTGACTTTCTATTGGTTTTCTTTTGCTTTAAAACAGAATTTTACTCAAGAAAAATTATAGAAGATGTAACAATTGACTTGTTCTTGTCGTTGTTAAGTGGTCTTGAGTTGGTTCCAACTCTTAGCGACCCTTTATAGGGTTTTCAAGGAGCAGTTGTGGGTTTCAACTACCACCGTGTAGTTCCAATTGACCTTTCAGTCTACTGCTTAGCCTAAAGCACCACACCAGGACTCCAATTGACTAGAGGAGAACAAATCAAGTTATCAAAAGTTTTTTAAGCACATATCATATACAAGAACATAGTCTATCTCTTTGATAAAATATAGCTTCAAACATTTTCTAGATGTTTTTAATTTGCTAAAGAATTCAAAAGTTAGAATATACTCCTATATGTGTGCATTCATTCATTCACTCAATTTAAGAAATAATTAAACTAAAATGAAATATAGAGTGGAAAGCAAATTAAAGAACTAGGAAAAGAATTTCATTGAATTCTTGGAGAACATCGTGTAATACAATATACATGTAGCAAGAGGGGGGATCCTAAAATATTTAAAGAAATAAATGGCAAATATATTCTAAATTTAATTAAGCCTCCAAGCCTACCAATGCAAGGAACTCAAGAGGCTCTAGTCACAAAAATCAGAGAAAAATGCATCATAAAATGATGAACCATGATCAAACTGCTCAAAAACAGTGATAAACAAAGAGTCTTTTAAGAAAAGTGAAAATATATAATAAGAACAAAGGAACAAAGATAAGAATTTTAGGAAAATTCTTTTCAGAAAAATGCAAGTGAGAATATAGTGAAGAAATAGCTTTAAAATAAGAAAAAAGGAAAAGCTGCTTATCTAGACTCCTTTATCTAGTGGAAATATCTTTCAAAAACAATAATAAAATGAAAGTCATGTTCTACCCAGTAATAGAATGAGAAAAATATTTTAAATGACATTTCATGAAAGAGACACAGGTGGCATATTTAAAGATGCTTAACTCATTAAACATTGTGCTGTTTTTTGTTGTTGTTGTTAAGTGTCATCAAGCTGGTTCAGATTCATAGCAACCCTGTATAGAGGTTCCAAGGAGTATCTGGAGACCTTGAACTGTGACCTTGCAGTTCAGCACATTAATCCATTAGGGAAATACAAATGGAACACACAACACAAATGGAAACAATAACAGTTAGCACTGTTATTGTTGTGAGGTCATTTTGAGTAGGTTCCAACTCAAAGTACAACTGAACAAAACACTTCCGGTTACTGTATCATCCTCACTTTTATTATGCTTGAGCCCATTGCTCCTGAAGCAATCCAGTCCATCTCCCCACTGCTTTTTTTTGTGTGAAAGCTTCTGAAGGTTTGTCCCAAGGAGCAAATAAATACATATTTTTCATCTTTTAGTATATGAAAAAAAAAAGAATTAAGCAATTTCCTCTTTTTTTTTTTGCCTCCTTTTCTTTTTATCTTCCTTCTCCATCACCTGAATTAGTATGTATTTACACTCTGTTGTTGTTGTTGTTACGTACCGTGGAGTCGGTTCTGACTCATAGCCACCCTGTACAGGGTTTCTGAGGCTGTAACTCTTTACGGGAACAGAAATCCTCATCTTTCTTCTGTGGAGCAGCTGGTAGTTTCGAACTGCTGACTTTGAGGTTCACAGCCCAATTTGTAACCACTACACTATTTACACTCTACTCAGTGGTAATTCTCCCTTTCCTCTCACTCCTGGTAGCCATCACAGAATGTTTATTATAGAATGAAAATATTATCTTTACTCTTCATTGTCTCATATATTATCTATCCCTTTGTAACCAACTAATTTCACTCAGCACAATATCCTCCAGGTCCCTCCATGTTCTGTGGTGTTTTGCAGATTCAACATTATTCTTCGTTGTTACTTAAAATTTCATTGTGTGTATGTACCAAAGTTTATGCAACCATTATTCTGTTGATGGGCATCTAGCCTGTCTTCACTCTTTTTGCTATTGCGAGTAATGCTACAATAAGCATGGGTGTGCATGCATGTATTCATATTATGGGTCTTATTTCTTGAGAATATATACCAAGGAGAGAAGTTACTGAGTCATGTAGTATTTCTATTTCTAATCTTCTGAGAAAGTGCCATACCATTTTCCACAGTGGTTACAATATTTTACAGTCCCATCAGCAGTACAGGGGGGAACCAGACTCTCCACACCCTCTCTAGCATTTGTTGCTTTCTATTTTTTTGAACATTGCTATTAATGTTTGGTTAAGATGCTATGTCATTGCTTTGATTTTCATCTCTTATTTCTTAATGATGAAGATGAAAGACCAGCCCTTCAGTATGGGTTGCACTTCAGTGTAAAGAAAACAAAACCCCTCACTACTGGACTAATGAGTAACATCATGATTGTTGTTTTTATGTGCTGTGGAGTTGGTTCCAACTCATTGCCATCCTGTACAGGGTTTCTGAGGCTGTAAATCTTTATGGGAGCAGAAAGCCTCATCTCTCTCCCATGGAACAGCTGGTAGTTTCGAACTGCTGACTTTGTGATTTGCAGCCTGATTCGTAACCACTACGCTACCAGAGCTCCTTAACATCATGATAAATGGAGAAAATACTGAAGTCAAAGATGTCATTTTGCTTGGAATCACTATCAACATTCATGGAAGCAAAAATCAAGAAATCAGATTATGTATTGCATTAGGCAAATCTGCTGTACAACACCTCTGCAGAGTGTTCAATGGGCAAATGACTAAGGTGCACCTTATGCAATATTTGGTATTGTCAATAGTTTCATATGTATGTGAAAGTTGGACAGTGAATAAAGAAGAATGTAGCAGAATTGATGTGTTCGAGTTATGGTGTTGGGGAATAAGACTAAATATATCATGAACTACAAGAAGAACAAACAAATCTGTGTTAGAAGAAATACAGCCAGAAGGCTCCCTAGAAGCCAAGGTGGTGAGACTTTATGTCTCATTCTTTGGTCATATTATCAAGAGGATCTAGTCCTTGGAAAAAAGAATCATTTTAGGTAATGGGCAGGTTCAGAGAAAAAGAGGAAGAGACTCGGTGAGATAGATTAATACAGTGGCTGTAACAATGGATTCAAGTTTAACAACGACTATGAGGATGGTGCAAAATCAGGCAGTGTTTTGTTCTGTTCTTCATAAGGTCACTATGACTAGGATCTTACTCGACTGCACCTAATAACAACAACAACAAATGATTAGTGATTATGAACATTTCTTCATCATTACTGACCACCTGAATGTCTATTTTGGTGGTCTGTTCATGTCCTTTATACATTTTTAATTGGATTACTTGACCTCTTCTTATTGAGGTGTTGAAATGCTCTATAAATTTTAGATACTAGCCCCTTGTCGAATATGTCATTACCAATTTTTTTTTCCCCAGTCTCTGGATTCTTTTTACTTTTTTGTTGACATTTTCTGATGTAAGTAAATGTCTAATTTTTAGGAGGTCCAAGTCATCTATTTTGTGTTTTGTTTGTATGTTTTCAGTTCTGTTTGATGATTTATACATGCCATGTATCAGAGGCCTACATTTGCCCTTATTTTGTCATTGAGGATCTTTATAGTTTTAGATTTTACATTTAGGTCTTTACTCATGTTGTTGTTGTTAGATGCCATTAAGTCAGTACCAATATGCTGTGAGATATGGGTCTTCTTTCATTTTTCTGCAAATGGATTTCTAGTTTTTCTGGAGCTTATATTTTAACTTGAGAGAGACAGTAAAGAAAAATAACTTATAGACTATGTTAAATGACCATCGATGTCAAAGGAAAACAAAGAAAAAGTAATAGAGAATACCATAGATTTGATGTTTCTGTTTAAAATAAAGTCGTCTGGAAAGGCCTTACTGAGAAAGTTATATTCGAATATAAATATAAAGTTATAGAGTAAGAGGGTAAGTTAATCAGTAAATGAGAAAGACAGTTAAGGTAAAGAGAAATCAGTGCAAAGTTCCTGAGGGATGCTTAACATGTTCAAGTAATTTAAAATCAGAGAGAAATGGGTGTAGAAAAGAGTGAGAATTAAGGACAGAATGAAAATAAATACTTTAATTCTGAAAGATAAAGGATGTCTTAAAAGCAACGGAGTAACTGATCTGATAAATATTTCTAAAGACTCCCTTTCACTAGTGTCAAAGGAAGAAAACTGAAGAAGGAACACCAAGTTCCCTTCTTTGGGGCATAACACTGTTGAAACCTTCTTCAAGTGTATGCTATAGTGGTAGTTTACATCTGTTTGTGTGGTTGTTTGATTTCCTGTTTTTCCACCAGATCATAAACTTGTGACGATAAGAATCATAACACCCCCCCTTTCTTTCTTTCTTTCTTTTTTTTTTTGACTGTTTTGACTGACTGAATTTACTAGGGTTAAATACAGATCTGGAAAACTAGTTGCTCAATAAATATTATTTCAACTGAGTGAATGAATGCATTCTGAGTTTTATTTCTTTAACAAGTCCCTAGATAACAACTGAAGCTATATTTTTTTCATTCTTTCAATGTCCACCACAGCTCGTCTATGTTCTTGTGCATGATATGTGCTCAACATAACATTTCTAACTTGATTTGCATTTCCTTAGTCAATTGTTATGCATCCTGTAATTTTTCTTGAAGAAACATCTGTATAATAACAAAAGTCTTCTGGAAAGTCAAGGTTAGCTTTAAAAAGTCTAAACAGGGGAACATGAACTCTTAAGGTTTACATATTGCTAGAAACTATAAAATTCCCACAAGGGAGGACCAGTGATGGGTTTTTCTCTCTGTCTTTTGGGAAATAAGACTTGATAACAGAAGTTTAGTTATAATCATAGCTGCAAAATTGCCTCTAGGAAAGCAATAATAAGGAAGCTATCTTGTTTTCTTGCCAATCTAATTTAAAAAGAAAGATAAAAAAACTTGTAAAAAAAAGAAAATTAGGAAAACTGAACCTATAGTTTTACCAGATAGAGTTTTTGTCCAGTTTAATATCTATTGTTCTATACAAATCCAAACATTAATTGGTTGACTGAAATATACAATGATAATACATTTTTCTGCTTGTAAATACTTGATACATTTTAAATACATAATAAATGTATTATTCATTCTCTAGTAGCCCTTCACTGGACTGAAAATATTAAATATTTTTATGTGCCAGGCTTAAGAAGAGTATTTAAAATAGACCAATAATGGAGTTTTCACTGTTTCTGATTACTGTTTCTTCTCTAATGATACTTTCTCTAATAACACAATTATAAACTTGCTGGTATATGTTCTCTTTCACTACATGACAAATCATTTTGAGTAAATAAAAACAAATCCTAATTTCTGTCCATGAACAATTTGTACACAAATCCTGAAACATATACAGCTTTCCTATGACAGAACAATTCCACTGAGCTGTACCTTTTTGCAGCAATGTTCTTTGATATGCTTGCATCGTGGTTGCAATTAGTGGAAGATTAGTAGAAGGCATACTGTGATCATTTCATGATTAGACAACTAGTGAGATAGACTGAAAACAAAAATTTCAAAACATTTTTCCTTCCCTTTGACCTATTTTCTGAGGATAAACTACAAACAGCTCAAAATAATTCCTAAGCTCTAACAAAATCAGATGTATAGTACATGAGGTTATTGAGTCTTATCACTATCATATAACTAAAGTTGCCCTCTCAGTCTATTCAAATTAGAGAGAACAGAGAAGATTATGTTTTGCTTTCCATTCTCAGTCTTTCACTTAATTGATTTTGATTATTTTCCCACTAAGATCACTATTTAGGAATATTTATGAAGTTATATAAGTAGCAGAGCTGGCATCATGACCATGTGACCTGTGTAGTTAGTGACACAATCAACTTGGCCCCAAATTCAATTTAATTCTGACATTGCCATCTTGAAGGTATTAACTATTTTTGTTTTTGTTTTTGTTTTTGTTTTTAACAAGGAGCTCTGCATCTTCATTTTGCCCTGAGGCCTGCAAATTATATATCTAATATAAATGGGCTAGCCCAAACTTTTAAGCAATTGATTAATATGAAAGTGTCTGAACAAAGAAGTAAAATTTGAAGCAATTAATCTTCGGGTTCTACATCAGTAACTGAAACTAATGAGATAGGTAATGTAACACTTTACTTGTGCAAATATTTTAAGAAAATAATATTTGTTACTAAGTTTTAAAACATGTTCTTAGGTGTTACATAAAATGTGTCCTAATGAGAGCCTCTGAAGAAAATGTATTTTGAAAAATTACAAAATCCATTTTTCTTGCTTTTATAGTTCTTTTGAAATATCCCCTTATCTTAATATTTTAGAGTTTTGGCAAAGACAGATGAAGAAAAGATAGCAGACAGTATCATTTTCAAAAGATCAACTAATAAGGGATCTTGAGAATACTCTTCAAAATAAAAACAAAACAAAGTTGTTAACTTGGTGCTGTTGAATCAGCTCCGATGTATAGCGACCTATGAACAGCAGAGCAAAATACAGCCCGGTCTTATACCAACCTCAAAACTGTTGTAATGCTTGAGCCCACTGTAAATACTGTTGTTTTTATAGTTAAGTGTCATGCAGTCGGTCCCAACTCATAGCAACCCTGTATAGGTTTTCCATGGAGTTTTTTGTGGGTTAGCAGTCTAGCACTTATACTGTTATGCCACACCAGGATTCCACAAATGCTAAAAATATACTCAAGCAGCAGACTTTCTCTTGTTAACTTTTCTAAACTCAGCTTTCCCAAAGTCCTGTTTCTAGGACTATTCAGAATATTGATTAAAAGTTCAGGCTTCAGTCTCTGACACCTTGGGCTAGAATCTGACTCTTACATATGATATTTAGGCAAATTCACTTATCCTTGGTAGCCTCAATTTTCTCATCAATAAGCTTTTATGAAGATAAAATGCCATAGTGTATTAAGAAAACAAGCAAAAAAACTAACTAAAATAGATCCTCCCTGTGTTAGAGCAATTAATACAGGGTATGGAGAGCGGTTGTCCATCAGAACATAACAAGTTTTGACAGCTGTCCCTGCCAATGGCAGAGGATTCAAATCATATAAGGTGTTGTACCTAAAGTTGAGCCAAGTCTAGATATTGCTCAGGCAACCCTGAGTGCCCAAGCACTAAAGGCAATCCAATATTAGGGAGCCCTGGGGCACTCCTCAAGGGTCAAGCAGACAAGTGACTGGTCAATCTGGTAACTTTATTGAAAGGCTAGAAACTAGAAGTCTAGGCTTAAGAAGACATCTGACATTATGAAGATAGGAAAGAAATTAAGAGCCCAAACAAAGTCCATGGTGTGGTGCTGTAGGATCAGCACTGGACTGCAAATCACAAGCTTTGCAATCCAAATCCACCAGCTGCTCCTCAGAAACCCTATATGAGTTGGAAGTGACTTGATGGCACTCAATAACAAGAAATGAAGGCCCCACCTGAAATTATTTATGATAAAGTTATAATTCCAGGGTAGCTTTAAATTGAGCCAGTCAATCATTTATTTGCAATGCCTACTCTGAGCTAAGCATAGAGGACAAAGAGAGAGGCCCGGTCCTTAGATTTAAGTGTTCTGTCTAGGCTGAGTGACAGATAAATAAATGATTTCAATGTAGGAACAGAAGTATGCCAGAGGTAAATCTGGTGTTGTGGGCATAAACAAGAAGGACTAAAGGGAGTAAGGTGGAAGTATAACTTTTCAAGGTGATGATGGAACAGAAATGGCCTAAAGGATCATTTGGCAAGGTGTGTTGTTGTTGTTGTGTTATGTGCCATGGAGTTGGTTCAGACACATAGCAACCCTACACAGGGTTTCCGAGGCTGTAACTTTTTACAGGAGCAGACAGCCTCATTTTGCTCCCACGGAACAGCTGGTAGTTTCGAACTGCAGACCGTGAGATTAGCAGCCCAATTCGTATTAGCTTGGCTATTGTTCTAATTAGAAAATAGTCCAGAATACAGCAATTCAAAAATTAGCTTCTTGTTCGAAAATTGTCCAAAAATGGCATGGGGGCCATGTCTGACTTCCTCTCACTACTTAAGGAAGAAGGAGAATCAAATTCCACATCAGTCCAAGGCCTTTTCTCTGAAGTGGTGTTCAGATATGCCTCCACCCTCCTGCCTTCTTTATCCTGACACAAATGACACTTTACTTCTCTGCTGGCTTCAGTAATTCATTGCAATGGTCATGCAGAACTCACAGACAGTACTTATGATTATAGCATTTATTATAGAAATGAACAGAGTGCAATTCAGAATCAGAAACACCTCAGGAAACAGCAGTTCTTCAATCAGAAATGCCTCTTCTCATCCATACTGCATACATGCCTTCTGCTTCTTCTTGATCTCTCAGCCACATGGCCTAATGGTCTCCAGTCATGCTAGGGCAAGTGTTACAAAGCTTCTTTAGTGCTATCTGTAAATGCCCAAAGAGCATATTCTGAAAGCCAGCCTCTAGCAGAGGGCACTTGACTTTTCTGGGTCCATGGGCAGTGAAATCTGCTGCTCTGGGTCTTTGTCACTGCCTCTGCTGCTGCCGCCACTTTTCTGGGCAGTGATTTTGTGCGCTGCTCATAATATTCTTACTGATGATTCTGGGATCATGTCTGCTTCCGAGGTGGCTTTTAAACATAGTGGGATGACAAAAAAACCTGACCAATCCCTGCATTAGATTCTTCTACACTCTGTTTGCATGGTCCCTGCAAAGTTATTTGAACTGCAAGGTCAGTGGTTCAAGCTCACCAGCTGCTCCTTGGAAACCCTATACAGGGCCATTATGGGTCAGAATTGACTTGATGGCACTTAACAACAACCCAGTCAATGGAATCCTGGTGAGGAGCTGTAGGTTAATGCACTAGAATGCAAAGCTGTTTGTACTGCAAGATCGGTGGTTCAAGTTCACCAGCTGCTCTTTGGAAACCCTATACAGGATCGCTATGGGTCAGAATAGACTCAATGGTGCTTAACATCATCATCAACAACTACAACATCCCAGTTAATTGGTTAAAGTTGCAAAGACTGTGGTAGAAGCAGCATAGTTCACAGTTCCACATGTCCCCACTACAATAACCCCGATTTCTTTCTCATTTGTGTCTATTTGAAGTGAAAATATACAATACTTGCTCACCATATTCCTTCTAGTAAGCCTGCAGCCACAGGTAGTGAAGTGATACACAACCATAGAAGATACTGCCTCTTTTTCTTATGTTTTGTTGCAATTCTCTGAATACATTCTTTGGTAAGCCTTGTATCTTATACAAATGGTCATTCTGAACCCAAACAAGACAATACCAAATACTATTGGAAATATATGTCTCTGGATAGAGGATGCTGATAATCAGAATGATGTCCAGTGTCTAGATAGGTGACTACTTAAAAAAGTGAGATTGATGGTGATTTATACTATTTTTTATTATCTCTAGGAGAGAGGTTCCAAAATTTCTCAGTTTTGCACCTCTTTCTTGACTTTCTCCATACAGTCATATGCTCCATAAATTATAAATAAATTAATAAGCTAGTGAATGTACAAACATATGTAAAACTCAGATATCCTTAGAATAAAATGATATTTTAAAAGAGCCAGGGAAGAGGGAACCCACAGAATCTCATATAATATATGATATACAATTAATATACATATAAAACATGAACAGTTAATATATATATAAAACATGAAACAGTACTCACAGAGACTATCAAACCTAAGGGCTTTCAATTGTACAATATTAGTGACAGAGGTATAATGTAAAGATGTACGATTTCTATTTTAATTACTCTTAATTGGGCCAGAATGCTGTAGAGTTTGTAAATCCCTTTGCAACACACACCTACACAAAAGATACTGCTTTAGTCATTTAGTAAAGATCTTTTTTATAAGAGCCAGGAAATTTTCTGTGTACAGATTATTAGCATTCAGAGAAGACGCTCAAACAAAGGGACCGCATTTACACTGGCAGACCCATGGCAAGATTCCCATCTATTAACATGATAAAATGTCCTTACCAACAAATACATCTCAAATTTGAATCAGATAACAGTATTTCCTTAATTACATTAAAAACAATCAACTGTTCTTGATATTTCCATAAAATATGACTAGGGGGTTTATTGTGGAAGTATATACTTGCATCTACTTTTGTTATGTTTCATGTATTCTGTTTATATATTTCAAGCTATTTTCATTTAAAATAAAAAAAAATAGTGGATAGACTATACATTTATCCAAGTTCACTGGAATCTAAGGGGACATATAATTGGACGAATAACTTTTTTTTTCAATAAGGAAGAAACTAATTAAGTAGTAATAATAATAATAACTCCTTTGAATATGATAGATTGTTCTCCCTGAACACCAAAAGTCTAAAAATTCAATTAATTTTTCTGGTAGAAGAACTGAAAATATATCAGTATAACTCACTTTAGCTCCTAAATGTCTCTGCATTCATGAAAGCATTAAAAGTTATGCTTTCACATATCAAACAGTTCTAAGTTTAACAGGAAGCATAAATTAAAGGTAATGATTCTTGTATTTGGTGATCAGTTGTAAAGGAAAAAAAAAAAAAAAATCAAAATGAGCTCCTTTAACATTAAGCTGACCACCCATTTGAAGCCCTCTCCTGAAAGGAAATAGTTTTTAACTGGGGTAAAAGGAATTAAAGCAAGTTAAAATTAAGCCTGTTCTGTTTATAAGTACTAAGAGGAAGGTATAGTGAAGTGACAGAAGTTGTTTCACTCGAGTAGATTCACTCTAAAGAGCTCTGGTAGCATAGTGGTTACGAATCAGGCTGCGAACCTCAAGGTCAACAGTTCGAAACTACCAGCTGCTACGCGGGAGAAAGATGAGGTTTTCTGCCCCCGTAAAGATTTACAGCCTCGGAAACCCTGTTCAGGGTTGCTATGGGTCGGAACCGACTCGACGGCACTTAACAACAACAAAAAAAATTCACTCTTAACAAAAAAAATTCTTTACCAGAAAGTGATGTTAGTTTCACAAGATTCAAATAGGATCCATGGCAAGTCATTGTGGGCCTGTTAGTAAAGAGTTGATTTGAGTTCCTATGAGTCACTGAACACGGTGTTCGGGTGTGGCACTGTAGGAAAACCCCTGAATTAACAGCCAAACAGTCAGCAGTTCAATTCCACCAGCTGCACCTTAGAAACGCCATACAGTGTCACAATGAGTTGCAATCGACTCAACAGCACTTAACAACTGCAACAACATGAGTTAATAGAAAGCAGACAATACCAGAAAAATATTTGTTGTTATTGTTGCTATGTGCTATTGGGTTTACACGATGATGCTGTGGGCTAATGCACTGGACTGCAACGTCCGTTTAAATTGCAAGGTCAGTTGTTCCAGCTCACCAGCTGCTACTCGGAATCCCTATGCAGAGTCGCTAAGGGAGCGGAACCAACTCTAAGGAACTTACCAGCAACAAGAGCAACAACATGCACAGCAGAACAAAACACTACCTGATCCAGTGCCAAACTCACAATCGTTGCTAGGCTTGAGCCCGTTTTTATTGCCAGTGTGCCAATCCATCTCATTGGGGATCTTCTTTTTCTCTGACCCTCTACTTTACTAAATATGCCATTTCTCTCCAGGGACTGTCCCTCCTGATAATATGTCTAAAGTATGAGAGAGGAAGTCTGGCCATCTTGGCTTCCAAGAAGCATTCTTGATGTACTTTTAACAGAGATCCATTTCTTCTTTTGGAAGTCCATGCTTCTTTTAATACTCTCCTCCAACAACATAACTCAAATGCATCAATTATTCTACTATCTTTCTTATTCACTGTCCAACATTCACATGCATGAGGTTATTGAAAATATCATGGTTTGGGTCAGCTGTAATGTGGCTTATTGATTATGCAAAAGCATATGATATGATATATGGGCCCTGGAATTACCAGACTTTATAATGTTATCCATAGTTTATGACCCATATTTTGTTGTTAGGTGCCATTGAGTTGTTACTGACTCATAGCGACCCAATGCACAACAGAACAAAATACTGCCTGGTCCTAGGATAACCTCACAATTGTTGCCACACTTGAGTTCATCGAGTCCTCAAGTCCATCGCACCTTAATCCTCAAGCTGACATCTTTGCTCTTCAACACTTTCAAATAGTTTTATGTGGCAGATTTGCCTAAAGCAATGCATCGTTTGAGTTCTTGGCTGCTGCTTCTATGAGTGTCGATGGTTGATCCAAGAAAAATGAAGACTTTGATAGCTTCCATCTTTTCTCCATTGATAAGAATGTTGTTTATTGGTCCAGTGGTGAGGATATTTCTTTTCTTTACATAGTGATATAATTCATACTTCCAACCTTCACCAGTAAGTATTTTAAGTCCTCTTCACTTTCAACAAACAAGGTTGTATCATCTGCAAATCGCTGCTTGTTAATGAGTATTCTTCCAATCCTGATGCACGGTTTTCTTCAACTAACTCAGATTCTTGGATTATTTGCTCAGGATACAGGTTGAAAAGCATGGTGAAAGAATACAATCCTGTTGCACACCTTCCTTAATTTTAAACCATTCAGTGTTCCCATGTTCTGTTCGAACAACTGCCTGTTGGTCCATGTACATGGATTCCCAAGGGCACAATTAAGTGTTCTGGAATACTCATACTTTACAATGTTGTTCCTAGCTTGTCCTTATCCACACAATCCAAGGCCTTTGTGTAGTCAATAAAGCACAGGTAAACATCTTTCTGCTATTCTCTGCTTTCAGCCAAGATCCGTGGAACATCAGCAATGATGTCCCTCATTCCACACTTTCTTCTGAATCTGGTTGGAATCTTGGACGTTCTCTGTCAATGTACGCTTGCAGCCGTTTCTGTATTACCTTTAGTAAAACTTTACCCACATGGGATATCAAAGATATAGTCTGATGATTTCTGCATTCCATTGGGTCATCTCTCTTTGGAATGGGCACAAATACGCATCTCTTCCAATCAGTTGACAAGATAGCTGTCTTCCAAATTTCTTGCTATAAATGAGTAACTCCACTGGCATCTCACTTTCTTGAAAGATTTCAGTTTTCATTTCATCAATTCCTGATGCCTTGTTCTTTGCCAATTCCTTCAATGCACCTTGGACTTCTTCCTTCAGGATCATTGGCTCTTGATCATATGCTACCTCTTGAAATGGTTGAACATTGGCCATTTTCTTTTGGTACAATGACTCTTTGTATTCCACCCTACATTTTATCTACATGTTGTGCCTTCTGCATCATTCAATAATTTGTCCAGATAATCCTTCATAATGAAAATTGAGGCTTGAAATTTTTCTTCAGTTCCCTCAGCTTGAGTAATGCTGAGCGTGTTTTTTGTTTTTGGTGTCTGACTCTAGTTCTTTGCACATTTCATTATAATATTTGGCTTTGTCTTCTCGAGATGACCTTTGAAATTTTCTGTTCAGCTCTTGTGTTGTTGTTGTCAGGTGCCATCAAGTCGGAACCGACTCATAGCGACCCCATGCACAGCAGAACGAAACAATGTCCGATCCTGGGCCAACCTCACTACCGCTGCCACACTTGAGTGCATCAATGATGCCACCTGGCTGATCCATCTCGTTGGGGGTCTTCCTCTTTTTCTCTGACCCTCCACCCCACCCAGCATGACATCCTTCTCCAGCGATTGTTTCCTCCGGACAATATGTCCAAAGTAGGAGAGACGAAGTTTAGCCATCCTGGCCTCCAAGGAGCACTCTGGCTGCACTTCCTCCAAAACAGATTTATTGGCTCTTGTACTTCCTCATTTTTTCCATTTGCTTTAGCATCTGTATCCTGAAGAGCAAGCTTCAAAGTTTTTTCTGACATCCATTTTGACTTTTTCCTTTTTTTGCTTTCATCCTGTATGATATTCTTGATGCTATCCCACAACTCTTCTAGTCTTTGGTCTTTAGCATTTATTGTATCAAATCTGTTCTTCAGATGACCTCTAAATCCAGGTGGGATACATTCAAGGTCATATTTTGGCTCTCGGGACCTTGTTTGAATTTTCTTCAGTTTCAGTCTGAATTTGCATATAAAAATTGATGGTCTATTCCACAAACTGCCCCTGGCCTTGTTTTGGCTGATGACATGGAGCTTTTCCTCCTTCTCTTTCCACAGATGTAGTCCATTTGATTTCCATATATTCTATCTGGTGAGGCCCATGTGTATAGTCATCTCTTATGCTGTTTAAAAAAGATATTTGAAATGAACAAATCTTTGGTTTTGCATAATTCTATCTATGCGATCTCTAGTATCATTTCTATCACCAAGGTCATATTTTCAAGCTATTGATCCTTCTTTGTTTCCAACTTTTGCATTCCAATCACCAGTGATTATCAATATATCTTGATTGCATGTTTGATCATTTTCAGATTGAAGAAGTTGATTCTTCTATTTCATCCTCACTGACTTCAGTGGTTGGCGCATAAATTTGAATAATAGTGGTATTAACTGGTCTTCCCTGTAGGCATATGGATATTATTCTATCACAGACAGCATTGTACCTCATGACAGGTCTTTATATGTTCTTTTTGACGATGAGAGCAACACCATTCCACTTCAATTTGTCATTCCTGTTGTAGTAAACCATGTGGTTATCAGATTTACAATGGCCAATACCAGTCCATTTCAGCTCAGTAATGCCTAAGATATCGATGTTTATGCGTTTCATTTCATTTATGACAATTTCCAATTTTCCTAGAGTCATACTTCATACATCCCATGTTCCATTTATTAACAAATGTTTACAAATGCTTCTCTTCATTTTGAATTGTGCCCCATCAGCAACTGAAGGTCCCGAGGGCATTGCTCCATTTGCGTCATTATGGTCAACTCTACTTTGAGGAGGCAGCTCTTTCCCAGTAACATATCTAACAGTGTTTCTCTGCTAGTCATAAGATTTCCAGTTACTAAATATTCAGAAGTAGTTTATCTCTCCTTCTTCCTGGTCTGTCTTCATCTGGAAGCTCATCTGAAACCTGTCCACTGTGGGTGGTCCTGCTGGTATTTAAACTACCTGTGACATAGCTTCCAGAATCACAGCAACTCATAAGCCACCACAATATGACAAACTGACAGATGAGTGGTGGAACATCATGATAGTTGGAGAAAATACTGAAATAGTCAAAGACATCATTTTGCTTGGATTTACAATCAACTCTCATGGAAGCTGCAGTCAAGAAATCAAAATATATATTGCATTATGCAAATTTTCTGCAAAAGACTTTTTTACAGTGTTAATGAGCAAAGAGATCAGTTTGAGGACTAAGGTGCACCTGACTAAAGCCATGGTATTTTCAATAGTTTCATATCCATGTGAAAATAGGACAATTAATATGGAAGAACATAGAAGAATCAATGCATTTGAATAGTAGTGTTGGAGAAGAATATTAAAAGCACCGTGGACTGCTAGAAGAACAAACAAATCTATCTTGGAAGAACTGCAACCGGAAGGCTCCTTAAAAGGGAAGATAGTGAGACTTCATTTCTCATGCTTAGGACATGTTATCAAGAAGGATCAGTCTCTAGAAAAGGCTCTCCAATGAGGATTCACATAGTGACAGTAACAATGGGCTCAAAATTAACAATTGTGAGGATGGCACAGAACCAATCAGTGTTTTGTTATATATAGAGTCACTAATAAGTCTAAACTGACTCCACGGCACCTAACAACAACAACAACATGAGTAAACAATATCTAAAACAACATATAGTCAGCATGAATTTATTAAGTACAACTTAGCATAGCAAGAACAGTAGTGGGAGCTCACTGAGCTAGATGTTCTCAAATGACCTTTGCTTATTCAGGAAGCATAGAGACTGAGGTCACATAGTATCAAACAATTTTAGCTGATTGGTAACTCTTTAGAATTTCCCTTCCATTGATTTGGACTGTATATTTTTAAAGAAATCCTTCAGATTTCTTCCAAAATTTGACATAACTAGTTTTGTTTGTTATTTATGTAGCCTATGTGAGAGATCTGGTAACAAAATAGTTACGAATCGGGCTGCAAGCCTTAAAGTCAGCAGTTCGAAACTACCAGCTGTTCCGCGGGAGAAAGATGAGGCTTTCCGTTACTATAAAGATTTACAGCCTCAGAAACCCTGTACAGGGTCACTATGAGTCAGAACCGACTCCATGGCACAGAACCACCATATGAGAGATCACATGATGGATCTGTACAATAAGTAGTGAATTGAGAACCAAGGTTAGTGATTTGAGCACAACCTCTGCCCTGGGCAGAAAAATGGGACTTTCTGTTTTCCCAGGTTATATTTATTCCTACGTATTCCATCCTTGGAAAGCTATTATTAAATATATATATAAGGAGCTCTGGTAGCGTAGTGGTTACGAATCGGGCTGCGAACCTTAAGGTCAGCAGTTCGAAACTGCCAGATGCTCCGCGGGAGAAAGATGAGGCTTTCTACTCCCGTAAAGATTTACACCCTCGGAAACCCTGTACAGGGTCGCTATGGGTCGGAACCGACTCGACGG
>NW_006408520.1:51796572-51800339 GCF_000296735.1 Chrysochloris asiatica
TCTTTCTCCCACGGAACCACTGGTAGTTTCAAACTGCTGACCTTGAGGTTGGCAGCCCAACTCGTAACCACTACACTACCAGAGCTCCTTGAGAGTTGTATTGTATCCATAAAATAAAATTAATTATTCTTTCCTTGCCTGAGTTCTGAAACAGATTAAGTGAAATTGATGTCGACTCGTCTCCGAATGTTTGGTAGAATTCTCCAGTGAACTCACCAGGTTTTCATTTGTTGTTGTTGAGAGATTTTTGTTTTATGTTTTGTAATGATACCTTCAATTTCTTCTTGGTCCTATTCAGATTTTCTACCCCTATTTGTGTTCGTTTAGGTAGTGTGTTGTGAGAAACTTATCCCTTTCTTCTAGATTCTTAAATTTATTAAACTATATTTTCTGATAGTAGTGTGCCGTTGCTGCTGTTAAGTGCTGTTGAGTCAGTTCCGACTCTAGCAACCTTACATAGGGTTTCTGAGGATCAGCTGGTGAGCTTGAACCACCAACCTTGCAGTTCAAACTGACCTTGTGGTCCAGTGCATTATTCTACAATGTCACACCAGGATTGTATCTTATCTCAGCTGGTTCTGTTCTAATGTCACCAATCTCATTTCTTATTTTGGTTATTTGCATTTCATTATTTGGTATAGCACTGTGGACTAATGCGCTGGACTGAAAAGCTGTTTGAACTGCAAGTTTGGCAGGTCAAGCTCACCAGCTGCTCCTTGGAAACCCTATACAGGGTCACTATGGGTTGGAAACATCTCGACAGCACTTAACAACAACAACTATTTTTTTCCTTTGTCAATTTTGTCAGTGGTTTGTCAACTTTATTGATCCTTTCAAAGAATAAGCTTTCAGTCTTTTTCATTGTATTTATTGTATTTTTATTTTCTAGTCCATTTATTTCTGCTCTAGCAGTTCAAATCTACCAGCAGTTCCATGGGAGAAAGATGAGGTATTCTGCTCCCATAAAGATTTACAGCCTTAGAAACCCTGTACAGGGTCACTATGAGTTGGAACCAACTCCACGGTACTTAACAACAACAACAATATTTATTGCTTCCTTTCTTCTGATAACTGTGGTCTTCTTTTGCTGCTCCTTTTCTAAATGTTTAGTTCTTGAGTCAAGTTATTGATTTAAATTCATATATATTTTCGATATGTGCATTTATTTCCATACATTCTCTTTGAGCACTGCTTTTACTGTTTCCAAAAGTTTTTGAAGAATAACTTGGCATCAGAATTGGAGGAAGACTCATTAACAGCCTGCAATATGCAGATGATAAAACCTTGCTTGCTGAAAGTGATGAGGACTCAAAATACTTATTGACGAAGATCAAAGACCACAGCTTTCAGTATGCACTGCACCTCAGTTTAAACAAGCAAACAAAAAAAGCCTCACTACTGGACCAGTAAACAGCATCAAGATGTATTAAGAAAAGATTAAAGTTTGTCAAAGACTTCATTTTGCTCAGATCAACCATTAAAACTCATGGAACCATCAGTCAAGAAATCAAATAACATATTGCATTAGCTACAAAACATCTTTTAACGTGTTGAAGAACAAAGATGTCTGTTTGAGGACTAAGGTGAGCCTGACCCAAGCCATGGTATTTTCGATAACCTCACATGCACGTGAAAGTTGGACAGTGAATACACAAGACAGAAGAAGAATTGAAGCATTTGAGTTATGGTATTGGAGGAGAATATTAAAAGTACCATGAACAGACAAAAAACAAACAAATATGCGTTAGAAGTACAACCAGAATGCTCCTTAGCAGTCAGGATGGTGAAACTTCCCTCATACTTCAGACATATTATCAGGAGGGATCAGTCCTTGGAGAAGAATATTATGCATGGTAAAGTGGAGGGTCAACAAAAAAAGAGGAAGACCCTCAACAAAATGGATTGGCATGGTGGCAGTGGCAATCGGCTCAAGCATAGCAATGATTGTGAGGTTGGCACAGGACCAGGGAGTGTTTCATTCTGTTGTGCATATGGTCGCTATGAATTATTACCAACTGAAAGGCACCTAACAACAACAAAGGTTTTGAAATGAATTTTCATTCTCATTTGATTCTAAGAACTTTATAATTTGATGTTTTACTTCTTTTATTATACAATAGTTTGTAAGTGTTATTCAGTTTCCATGTGTTTACTTTTACCTTTTTCTTTCTGTACTTGGATTTCTACATTTATAGCATTATAGTCAGAGAAGTTATTTTGTATTATGTTGATGTTTTTAAATATATTGAGGCTTGCTTTGGGACCTAAATTATGGTCTATTCTGGAGAATTATCCAAGTGCATTGGAGAAGAATGTATACTATGCTGCTGTTCATTGTGTGTTATCTTTATGTTTATGAAGTCAAGTTGGTTGATTATTTTATTTAGAACTTTTGTATCTCTGTTCATTTTCCAGTTTCTCTGTTTATCATTCAAAGAAGTATGCTTAAAAAAAAAAAAACTACTACTATTATAAAATTTGTTTATATATCCTGAAGCAATGTCATTGGTTATATAAATACTTATTACTATTATGTCCTCTTGGAAGATTGACCCTCTAATCATTATATAAGGTCCTTCTTTATCTCTTATATTGCATTTTGACTTAAAGTCTATTTTACTAGATAGTAGTATTTCCACTCTAGCTCTTTATGGCTTACTATTTGCTGCATATATTTTTTTCCATCCTTTGATTTTTAACCTATTAATGGCTTTAAATCTAAGGGGTGACTCTTGTAGGCAACATATTAATGGATTGTGTTCTTTACCCATTTTGTCACTCTCTTTCTCCTGCCTGGTGCATTTTAACCAATTACACTCAGTGTGCTTATTTAAAGGTATGGATTTACTGGTGTGGCAATGTAGGGTAAGCACTGCACTGCTACTGCAAGGTTAGTGGTTCAAACCCACAAGATGCTTGTTGAGAGCCCTGTACATATACAGAGTCATTATAAGTTGGAACTAACAACTTGACAGCACATAACAACAGTTTTGTTAGATCCAGATTGGTGCATGGGTCAAGTATTAGGTTGTTAAGTGAAAGAATCATGATTTGAACCCATCAGCCACTCTGTAAGAGAAAGATGAGACAATCTACTTCCATAAAGATTTATAACATTAGAAACCTTATGGAGCTGTTCTACTCTGTCCTATGATAAAAGTTGCTATGAATAGACTCTATGGAAATGATTAATTTGTTATGCTTTTTCTGGATATTGGTGTGTAGTGCTAATGCCTTTCTGTTTCACTTGGTTTTCTGGTTCTTTGCTGTAGGGGGATGATATAGTGGGTGTAATTAAGTCAACATCTTGGACTGCCTTTATTGTGACTTTTACTACTTCTCTCTTTTCTGTTCTTTGTTGTTGGTTGTTGTTGTATGTGCCATGGAGTCGGTTCTTATGTTTCTATAATTATCTGTGTCACTCTAGACTACTATATAACTATGTCATTCCCTTCTTATTAACAAATAACAAATAGATGGTATGTATGTTTGTACATATAATGCAATATGTGCTGTCAGGTCAGTACCAATGTATAGCAAACCTAAGCATAACAGAACAAAACACTTCCTAGTTCTGTGCCATCCTCACAATTTGTATTATATTTGAGCCCACTGTCACTAAAACTGTGTCAATTCATCTTGTTGGGGTCTTCTTCTTTTTTGCTGACCCTAGGAACAGATAATCAATTACTCAAATGCAAATTCAAACTGAAGCTAAAGTCCACAAGAGGCAAAACATGACCTTGAATATATTCCACTTGAATTTA
>NW_006408520.1:51803409-51804858 GCF_000296735.1 Chrysochloris asiatica
ATTATCTTCAGCAAAATTTTATTACCATATATTACAAATAATATTGTTTGATGGTTTCTACATTCAGTAGGGTCACATCTCTTTAGAATGGGCACAAATATACATCGCTTCCAATCACTTGGCCAAGTAATTGTCTTCCAATTTTTTTGGCATAGGTAAGTGCCTAAAGCACTGCGTCCGTTTGTTGAAAAATTTAAATTTGTATTCCACCATTTCCTGGAACCTTGTTTTTCACCAGTGCCTTCAGTGCAGCTTAGACTTTTCCTTTCAGTACCATCTGTTCTTCTTATTCATATGCTACCTCTTGTAATGGTTGAACTTAGACTATTTCTCTTTTGCTATGGTCACTTCCATCTTCTTTTGATGCTTTCTGTGTAATTAAATGTTTTTCCCATAGAATCCTTCAATATTTCAAATTGAGGCTTGAATTATATTGAGCATGTCCTTCATTTTTGTTTTTCTAACACCAGGTGTTTGCACATTTGGGCATATTTACTTTGTCTTTTTAAGTTGTCCTTTAAATTTTTCTATGCAGATCTTTTGCTTCCTCATTTCTTTCATTCCCTTTACTTTCTCTCTGCTCAAGAGTAAGCTTCAGAGTTTCTTCTGACATCCATTTTGGTCTTTTCTTTTTTTCTTGTCATTTTTAATGCCTTTTTGCTTTCTCACTGCATGATGTTTTTGATGTTACCACACAACTCTTCTGTTCTTCAGTCATTAGTGCCTAATGCATCAAGTCTGTTCATGAGATAGTCTCTTAATTCAGGTGGGATATACTTAAAGTCATATTTTGGCTCTTGTGGACTTGTTTAAATTTCTTCAGCTTCAGCCTGAACTTGCATATGAACAACTGATGGTCTGTTCCACAGTCTACCATTGATCTAGTTTTGGATGTTGACAGTGAGCTTCTCCACAGTCTATTTCCACAGATATAATAAATTTGATCCTTGTGCATTCTATCTGGTGTGGTCCCTGTATATACTCACATTTTATGTTGTTGAAAAGGGTATTTGCAATGAATAAGTAAATGGTCTTGGAAAATTCTATCATGCAATCTCTAGAAATTTTTCTACAATCAAGATCATGTTTTACCAACTACTAGTCCCTCCTGCTTGTTTCCAACCTTCATATTTTAATCACCAGTAACTATTGTTGCATCTTGATTGCATGTGGGTTCAATGTTATCAATTTTATCATCACTGGCTTTAGTGTTTGGTATGCAGATTGGAATAACAGTGGTATTAAGTGGTCTTCCTTGTAGGTATATGGATATTATCTTCTCATAGACAGCATTGTACTTCAATATAGATCTTGAAAGTACTTTTTCAAATTGAATGTGACTCCATTTCTCTTCAGTTTGATGCTCCCATCATAGTGCATCATATGATTGTTTGATTCAAAATGACCAGTACCAGTCTATCTTAGTTTACTAATTGCTCTTTATGAGTT
>NW_006408520.1:51807018-51808045 GCF_000296735.1 Chrysochloris asiatica
TACATTAGGCAAATTTGCTGCATGAGACCTGTTTAAAGTATTGAAGAACAAAAATATCAGTTTGAGGATAAGGAGCACTTGACTCAAGTCATGGTGTTTTCAATAGCCTCATATGCATGTGAAAGAAGGACAATGAATAAGGAAGACCATAGAAAAAATGATGCATATGAATTATGGTGTTTGAGAACCATATTAAAAGTATCATGGCATGCCAGAAGAACAAATAAATCTGTTGAAAGAAATACAGCCAGAATGTTCCTTAGAAGACAGAGTGACAAGACTTTGTCTCTCATATTTTGGGCATGTTATTATGAGGGACCAGTCTGAGGACATCATGCTCAATATATTGGAGAGTCATTGAAATACAGGAAGACCCCAATGAGATGGACAAGCTTAGTGACAGTAGCAATGGACTCAAGCATAACAATTGTTGAGATGGTGCAGTACAAGGAAGTGTTTTTTCTGTTATGCATAGGGTCACTATGAGTCAGAATCAATTCAATGGCAACTAATAACAATACATGTATATATTCATATAGAAATATACACCTTTAATGTACAGACACATTTGTGCTGAATAAAGGAACTATCACTAGTATATAGATGCTTGTCGTGGTGGTAAGCTCTTACATTTATTCCTCACAATAACAATAAGAATAAATCCTATTTTTATTATTATGTTAGAAATAAAAATAGTCTTAGAGATAAAGTAACCATTCCCTATCCAAATTCAAGCAAGTAGATAACAGCAAACATGAAATTTAAAACTAAATTTGCTTACCTTCAAAGTACACCCACATTTTAAAACAATATACTACCATATAGCTGGTTTTCTATTAACCAATTTATAAGTAACAGCCTACCTCATGAATTTATTATCAAAACATGAAGAAATAATCAACATAAAGTGGTTAGAATATACTTTGTTGATGTTGTTAAGTGCCATCATGTTGATTTTGACTCATAGTGACCCTGTGTAGGGTTTCCTAGAAGCAGCTGGTGGGTTTGCACTGCTGACCTTGTGGTT
>NW_006408520.1:51809539-51811290 GCF_000296735.1 Chrysochloris asiatica
ATATTATTCAATTATTTCTGTATTCCATTGGGTCACTTTTCATTGATATGGGCACAAGTATGGATTTCTTTCCATTGATTGCCCAGGTTATCTCTCAAATTTCTTAATATAGACGAGTGAGTGTCTCCAGTATGGTATTGGTTTGTTGAAAGATTTCAGTTTGTGTTCTGTCAATTCCTGTAGTCTTGTTTTTTGCCAATGCCTGCAGTATAGCTTGGACATCTTCCCTCAGTACCATTAGTTCTTGATCATATGCTAGTTCTTGAAATCATTATTAACCATTATTTTTGGCACAGTGCCTCTGTCTATTCCTTCCATATTCTTCTTATGCTTTCTGCATTGTTCAACATTTTGCCCATAGCATCCTTCAATATTGCAACCCAAACCTTGATAGTTTTCTTCAGAGATTTCAGCTTGAGAAATTTTGAAGATGTTCTTCCTTTTGGATTTTCTAACTCCAGGTCTCTGCACCTTTTAATATCATACTTTACTCTGTCTACTTGAGCTTTCTTTTGAAATTTTCTCTTCAGCTCTTTTAGCTTCTCATGTCTTACAATTGTTTTAGTTTCTCTATAATTAAGAGTGTTTCAGAGTCTCTTCTGACATCCGTATTTGTCTTTATTTCATTTGCTGTGCTTTTAATGAGCTTTTGCTTTAATCCTGTATTATGTTTTTGTTGTTAACTCACAACTCTTCTGAGCCTTGGTCATTCGTGTCTAATGCATCAAAACTGTTCTTAAGATCATCTCTGCATTCATGTAGGATATATTCAAGGTCAGATTTGGTTCTTAGAAACTTGTTTTCCTTTTCTTCCAACTTCATTCTGAACTTGCACACGAACAATTGATAGTTGCAAAACAAGTAACTCCCTGGCCTTGTTTTGGCTGAAGATATTGAGCTTCTCTATTTTCTCTTCCTACAGATAGAGGCAGTTTAATTCCTATATATTCTTATTGTTGAAGTCCACGTGTATAGTCTCTGTTCATGCTGTTGAAAAAAGTGATTTGCAAACAATAAGTCATTGTTCTTGCAAAATTCTATCTCATGATCTTCAGCATCATTTTGATCACCAAGACAGTATTTTCCAACTACCATTCTCTCCTCATTGTTTCCAACTTTCATAGTACAGTCACCAGTAATTATCAATGAATCTTGATTATATGTTTGATTAATTTCAGGCTGAAGAAATTGGTGGAATTTTTCAAAATCATCATCATTGTTTAGTGGTTGGTGCATAAATTTGAATAATGGTATTCACTGGTCTTCTTCGTTGGCATATGGATATTCTCTATCAGACAACATTGTGCTTCAAAATTGATCGTGAAAGGCTCTTAGGATGATGAATGTAACATTCCTCTTTAATTTAATTTGTTATGCTTGTCATAGAAAGCAATAGACTGATTCAAAATGACCAGTGCCAGTCCATTTCACTGCACTAGGATATCAATCTTTATTCACTCCACTGAGGTTTTTTTTTTGGTTGTTTGTGTGTGTGTTTTCTTTAATTTAAGGTTTTTTTGTGGATTGAGTGAAAGTTTACAGGGCACATCATCAGTTTCACATTCAACCATTCATTTAACTTGTTTCATTACATTGATTATAATCCCCTCCATATATCATCAGTTAAAAGTATTTCTCTCTATTCACTTTAGCTTTTTAAGAAACACACAAACAAACAAAAAACCCTCAGGCAGATATAATAATTTACATCTCCAAAGGGGACATTTTGCAAGTCTACTCCTGGCCACCAG
>NW_006408520.1:51815491-51817293 GCF_000296735.1 Chrysochloris asiatica
TTGTATTTTGAATGCCTTCCATCATGAGATGCTCATCATCTGGCACCATATCAGGCTATGTTCCACTGAAACCATAAGGTTTTCAGTGTCTAACCATTCAGATATTGCTGTCCTAGTGTGGCACTTTACGATAAGCACCAGAATGTTAATGACAAAGTCAGCAGTTCAAACCCACAAGGTGCTCACTGGAAACTCTAATAAGGGTAGCTATGAGTTGGAACTTACTTGACAACACTTAACAATGAAAACTGCCATTAGAAGTTGTCTGCCTTTCTTCTTTTGAGTCTGTCTTAGTCTGAAGGCTTTTCTTAAACCTGTCTACTATAGGTGACCCTGATGGTGTTTTAAATACTAATTGCTTAGCTTCCAGCATCAAAGTAACTCACAAGCCACATCAGTACAGCAAACTATCAGAGGAGTGGTAATGGAAAACACTGGGCATATTGAAAACACTCAATACATTTTTTGTTTTCATAGATAGCTGGTTTAATCTCTCTTATATTTTACTTTTCAATTTTTAGTCAATGATATAGTGTTAAAAAGAATTTCTTATATAAAAATACCTTTCAAGTTTGTTAAAGCCTATTTATTTGATAAATAAGTTTTAGAAAATATTGTACTCATGCTAGCAACATGATAAAATAGCAAGATAAGGAGAAATACGCATACATATATTCTGACAAGTCATCTAAATAAAAAATAACCATCAGTATTCTGTCATGAAGATGCAAGAGCTCATAATCATGAAAAAACTAACAAATAAGTTTGTCACCAATGTCAGCACATCTCAGATTAGAGACTGCTACTTAGAGGCTGTTACTTTATGGTGGCAAATAATTGGACATGTTTCAAGAAATCAGTGAATCACGAGGTTCTTTATTTCTGATTTTCCCCTTTCTGAACAAGAGGACCACACACTCTCTTTCCTCTGCTGAAATAACTCAGAAAGAATAATGTCAAGTCTTAATTTAAAATGAGTGATGTAGTACAGAGTTGCAGACCATATATCTCTTCAAAGCTGTCAGTTTCCTTTTACCACTTTTCCTATATTTCAAAAACAAGTTTAAATTAAACAAAGATCAACAATTAATCTGTCAACTGCTATCTTATTTATGACATTGTTAGAAAAAATACTGATATTCTTTTCTAAACCAAGATGGACACTTTCTAATTTCTTCAGAATTAAAATTAAACACCTAAACTATCTGATGGAATTTTATGAGTATGAGATGTTAATCATTTTATCTTTGATATTATCCCTGTGTCCCATATACAGTGAAAAGAAATAAGCTGCACATAGTATGTGGGAATAGAGTCTGAATTTCATGACCTAAACTTGATAAATATAAAATTATAATACAGTTTATTGATTTGAAAGAAAAGAGAAATCCATAGTAAAAGGTGATTAAGTCAGAATAACTAGAACTTTATTTGTTCCAGACTAAAGATAACATTAGGACTCCTGGTGTGACACTGTAGGATATGCACTGAACTGTGAATCACAAGATTGGTGGTTCAAATATACCAGCTGCTCCATAGAAACTCTATACAGGGTCTATATGAGTTGGAAGCGACTTTATAACACTTAACAGCAACAACAATGATACCATTAAAATTTAGATATTTTTAGCTCCCAAAACAGAATAATATAAAAAACTCAGCATAATGTATTGTTGTCATTGTTGTTAGGAGTTATTGAATTTTGGCTCCAATGCATAGCGACCCCATATACAACAAAATGAAATGTTGGCCAGATCTATGCCATCCTCACAATAGTAAGTATGATTTAATCCATTGTTGTA
>NW_006408520.1:51817858-51819975 GCF_000296735.1 Chrysochloris asiatica
TAACTCAAATGTATCCATTATTTTACAATCTTCCTTATTCATTCTCCAACTTTCTCATGCATATAAGGCTAATGAAAACACCACAGCTTGAGTCAGGTACACCTTACTCCTCAAACTGGTATCTTTGATCTGGAACACTTTAAAGAGGTCTTGTGCAACAGATTTGTCTAATAGAATATGTCATTTGATTTATTTACTGAAGTGTCTATGGTTGTTAAAAGAGAATACAAGAAAAATGAAGTCTTTGACAGCTTCAATCTGTTATACATTTATCATGATGTTATTGATTGGTCCACTTGTAAGGATTTTTGTATTTTTTACATTAAGGTGTATCCCATACTGTTCTTTGTCAATGCCTTCAGTGTACCTTGGACTTCTCCCTTCAGTAACGCTGGCTCTTGATCATATGCGATCTTTTGAAATGGTTGAACATTGGCCATTTCTTTTTGGTACAGTGACTCTGTATTTCTTTCATCTTCTTTTGATGGTTTCTATGGCATTCAATATTTTGTCTGTGTTGTTGTTGTTAATATTAAGTGCCACTGAGTCTATTACAACTCAAAGACTATGAGGTTTCCAAGTAGCTGCTGTTGGATTTGATCTGCCAGCCTTGCGACTTGCAGTCCAGTGCTGATCCTAGAGCACCACATAAGGAGTCCAAAAGAATCATTTAATATTGCAGCAAACTGAGGCTTTAATTTTTTTTCTTCAGTTGTTTCAGCTTGAGATATGTTGAGTGTATCCTTCCCTTTTGGATTTCTAACTCCAGGTCATTTTTTGAACATTCCATTATAATAATTGACTTTGTCTTCTTCAGCTGCCCTTTAAATTTTTCTGTTCAGCTCTTTTACTTCCTCATTTCTTCCATTTATATGCTTAATAACAAGCTTCAGAATCTCTTCTGACACTCATTTTGGTCTTTTCATTTTTCTTGTCTTCTTAATGATCTTTTGCTTTCTTCCTGTATGATATTCTTAATGTCATCCCACAACTCTTCTTGTCTTCAGTCATTAGTGTTTAATGCATCAGATCTGTCCCTGAGATGGCCTCAAAATTCAGGTGGGATACGCTCAAGGTCAAATCTTGGCTCTTGTGGTCTTTTACATTTCTTCAGCTTCAGCATGAACTTGCATATGAACAATGGATGGTCTTTTTCACAGTCTGTTCCTGGTTTTGTTTGATGATATGGAGTTTTTGCACTGTCTCTTTACATGCTTGGAATCCTGTTGTGGTACTGTAAGATAAAAGTTTCTGCTTTTTGTGAAGTGTCTTTGTATATTTTCTTATTGGAATTTTGTCTGTTTTAATTAATTCATAGTAATTATTTTCAATAGCCACCATTTGTCTGTCTGTTTGTCTGTCATTTGTACTGTGGTGGCTTGCATTTTTCTGTGATGCTATAATCTATGCCACCAGTATTTGAAATACCAGCAGGGTCACACACGGCAGACAGGTCTCAGTGGAGCTTCACAAAAAGCAGAAACTCTAATGGTCAAATGTATATGAAAAGATGTTTAACCACATTGTTGTTAAGTGCTCTTGAGTTAATTCTGACTCATAGAAACACTGTATAGGGTTTCCAATGCTGTAAATCTTGACGGGATCAGAAAGCCTCATCCTTCTCCTGCAGAGCAGCAGGAAGGCTCAAACTTCTGACCTTGTGGTTAACAGTCTTGTGCTTATCCTACAGAGCTACCTCACACCATCAACTACATTAGTAATCAGGTAAATGTCCTAGGGTGGCTCTGCTGGCTAATATGCTGGAAGCAAGTCAGTTTGAACTGCAAGATTGATGGTTCAAGCGCACCCTCGGAACCCTATACAGGGTCACTATGAGTTGGAACCGACTCGACGATACTTAACAACAACAACAAAAAAAATGTAAAATAAGACATTTATAATGTGATACTATTTTCCACCTACCAAATTGGAAAATATAAAATGCCTGATATACAAATAATCATAAGGATATAAGAAAAAGAGCAATTAAATACTGCTGGTGGGATTCTTAAGAAGTACTGGGAGAACAAACAAGATGGTGGGTTGGGTAGAAGTGCAGTGAGTTGCTCTGTCAGCAACTACACAGAATATTGGACCATGCAGGCTCAGGGGATGGT
>NW_006408520.1:51821921-51824553 GCF_000296735.1 Chrysochloris asiatica
GACCCATAGCGACCCTGTACAGAGTTTCCGAGGGTGTAAATCTTTACGGGAGTAGAAAGCCTCATCTTTCTCCTGCGGAGCAGCTGGTAGTTTCAAACCGCTGACCTGAAGGTTCGCAGCCCGATTCGTAACCAGTACGCTATAGACTGTCTTAAATGGAGGGAGTGTTAATGGAAGATAAGGTAACCACAACAATGGGGTTAGGGTGGGGGGTCTAGTTCAGGTGCTTGGGAGGGCAATACAAGAAGGAGGAGGAGGCAGAAGAACAAGATAGATAGGAGAACACTGAGACAAATTTGCATGGCCTAAGTGGGACAGAGGTAAATAGTGATGCATGCTCAACATTGGTACAACAGGGCTCGGTGATACAGGGATCTAGGCATAGTTTGAAGAGGGGAAATAATAATAAAATGCTTGACTGTCTTATGAATATTGGTTTCCCTTGCTTACTTTTGTAAAATAAACACTTGAGTGGGATACTAACGAATGTTGGGAAGCATAATTACAGAAAACTTGTAAGCCCATCTTCAGCCCATAACTGACTGGAATACCTACAAGGGGTTCTAGAACTTTCCCAGTGAAATAGGCCTCTTGCAAAGCCTTTGCAGAGTATAGGACCTTAGATGGAATCCTGAGTCCCATCCAGAACCTTATGTGGTGGACATTCCCACTAGAAAAGACAAGCAGACCAGTCTGGAACAGCTAGAGCAACAGAAGATACATCCTTAAAGAAAGATCATGAGGAAACCCCAAAACAAAAGTGTCAGCATTACTGGCTACTAGAAGAATAAGCAAGCTGTTCACCAGGGAGCCATCAAGGCAAGTAATCAAGTTCCTTCAGGACAAATTCCCCTCTAAGACTGAAACTCAAAGTGAACATACAAACAAGCATGTAAGCTTGTTGGTGACCACATTGGTCTACTGGTGAGTGGAAAAGGGGGAAAGGCAGTAATGAAGAAATTGGGTGAGTTCAACCACAGTCCATTGACTCCCGTTGACCTGGAGATGAGAGATAGAAGAGGAAGGGCTGGTTGGTCCAAATTGTGGTGAGACCTGGGGACACTTGAGCCCATGGATAAGGACATAGCAACAGAGGGCTTGAGCTGTAGAGTGAAGCACCCAGCTGATATGAAGTGAAAGGAGTCTCACAAGAACACCCAAACTTGCATACAGTACCCATTTGACCAAGACTTGATGGCTTGATAATCAGAACTCAACTAGAAGATTACTGAAAAGAAAAAAAAAATGTTTTTGATAAAGGAAATAAGGGTAAATTGCTACAATTTGATGAGCCTGACTTATACTCATGGAAGTTGTAACTCTAAATACCAACAGCAAGGTAAGGAGTCTTCACATCAAGTACCACTGCTATACTCTCTGTACACAGGGTAGATAGGGATGGACAACTTAGACATTGGCTACCTAAAATTAGGGGGTGATAATGGCACGAAGTTACTGGCTTACAAGCTTCAAGATGGAGTTTACTTTAAGTGTATGGGGAGGAGGGAGAAAGAGTCCCCACTGAATAGATTTCATCTTGTCTAGATGGGTCTGGTGAAAGATGGGGATAAGATTCGTATGATTCAATAGTGAATAACTGTTATCATGACTAATTGCGACTGTCACAATTGTAAAGGTAGAAGTTTTAATTTAGTTTAAGGGGAGTGGTTAATCTTACAGTCCAGAAACAGAGGACTCTAGGACCATCAAGGGAGAAGAACACAAGCAGAATGTGGGACTTTATCCAGAGAAGCAGCAATGCCAGAGACTGAGGCAGAGATGGGGACATGGAGAGAGGGAGCAGATGAGGACTCAAGATTCATGGGAAGAGAGGAACTAAGAGCTGGTGGCCAGGAGGCAGACTTGCAGAATTTACCCTTTGGAGGTGTAAATTATTAAATATGCCTGAGTGTTTTGTTTGTTTGTTTGTTTTTTAAAAAAGCTAAAGTGAATAGAGAGAAATACCATTAACTGACGGTGCATGGATGGGTTATAATCATTGCAATGAAACAAGATATATGATTTGTTGAATGTAAAACTGATGATCTGCTCTGTAAACTTTCACTCAATCCACAATAAAAACCTTTAAAAAAAAAAAAAGTGGCACAGTGAATTAAGTATTGGGCTGCTAACTTAAAGGTCAATCGTTGGAAATACTCTGCAGGAAAAAAATGAAGAAATCTGCTTCTGTACATATTTACAGCTTCAAGAACCCTATGGAGAAGGTCTACTCTACCCTATAGGACCACTATGAATTGAAATGGACTCAAAAGCAGTGGTTTTGTGTGTTAGTATGTGTGTTCGTGTGATTGTCAATTGGTTCAGTCCCTTCGGAAAACAGTTAATTGTTCATTTCTTATTCAAGCTGAACATGTATTATTCTATAACTCTGTAATCACAATTATGGATTTATATCCAAGAGAACCTCTTGTTCAAATACTCCAGGAAATATGTACAAAATTATCATATAGCATTGTCCATATAGCAAAAGATTGAAGGAACCCATATATCCTTCAAAAGTAAATTGGATAAATATATTGCAGGAAAATAATAAACCACATAGAGTGCCAGTGCAATACTGTAGGAAAGCACTGAACTGCTAACCACAAAGTTGAAAGTTCAAACCCCCCCC
>NW_006408520.1:51825598-51830834 GCF_000296735.1 Chrysochloris asiatica
TGAACCACTTGTCCTTGTGGTTCAAATCCACCTTGCAGTCCAGTGCTTTATCCCATAGCACCACTTCAGGATTCCTTGTATACATGATAGTTTTTATAATAAAAATACTTTTTTTTAAATTTGAGGTGCACATTGGAGAGTTGTCTAAAATATATTCTTAAATAAGAAAAGGATGCTGCAGAAGCATTTTCTGTGATTGCATTTTTGAAAAAAATATGAAAAAACAGAACGAATATTCATCAAACTGTCACTAGCAGTTATCTTTGGGTTGGAATGAGTCAGAAGAGATATATAGTCATTGACTCTCACACATTTTTGTAAGATTGAATTTTTAATAGAATATATTTGCTCTAGTAATAAGAAAAATGGTTGAAACATAACAATAAAGTTTAAATACCATCGATAGCATTATCTGTGCCTCACAAAATCCTGGTAAGCCTCTGTTTCAATATATAATCTTCTATAATGTCATGTTTAATAACTACAAAGTCTCCCATTGTACTAAAGTACTTTTTTGATTCATTCAATATTTGTGCAGGTATTTAGATTATTTCTACTTTGTTTTCTATGAGCACTCCTGAAATTCAGTCTCTTATTTCTATAAAATAAATTTCTAGAAGTAGAAATGCTGGGTGAAGAGATATACAAATATTTAAGCACTAAAACAGAAAAATTTTATCATAATTTTGTCAGCAGTACTTCAAATATAAATAGGTCTTGAGTTTTGTTCAGTTGCAAATACTGTGTAATGAAAAATATATTGAAACATATAGCCATTAATTTAGACACATTTGCAACAATTCTAGATGCTCGAGTTGGGATCAGGTGTAATCTCTTGCAAAATAAAGGAAATGTAGAATAGCAAAATGCATAAAATCATGTATCTAATACATATGAAGAGACTTCAAAAAGTTCATAGAAAAAATGCAATCAAAACAAAATGGAAATTTCCCATGAACTGTTTCAAGTTGATTTACTTGACTTATTTCATACCTAGCAGATTATCTCATATGCAGTATATGCTCAAATTAATTGCTTAGTTAGAGATTTCAAAGTTTGACCAGTTAATTAGATATTTATACTTTCCCATTGATTCTCAGAAAAGCTAGAAAAAAATAAGATATTGAACAGTAAAAATCCAGAGTACAATATTAAAATCCTAGAACTTGTTAACCGTCTTTTCAAGGAGTTATGCTATCACATTTATTCATGGTACTAACCTCATTTGAAACAAAGTGACTTTCCCTTATTGGAGCAATACATTTTAACCCTTCTTAGTGACATTGGTGTGTAAGTTATGCATTCAGTTTGTCAATCTATTAGGCTAAAAGATATCAAATCAAGTTGGAGAAGGACTTCTTGTTAAGTACCATCAAGTCATTTCCGATTCACAGTAACCCTGTATAAGATTTTCAAGGAGCGGTTTATAAGTTTGGACCACAGACTTTGTGGGTCTTACCGACCTTACAATCTAGTGTTTTATTAAAGAGTGCCACACCAGAACTTATATAATATTTCTTTAAGTATAAATTTTGTGTGATAGAGGAGAGTAACAGGTATAAATAATCTAAAGATCTTTATTTATCTTGACAGTTCATAAATGGATCACAAGCTATCAGTGTTAAAATTGTGTGATAGCACAGTACTGTGAGTCAGTAACTGATTTTATGCCAGAGAGCACAATTCTCATGTGAGATTGGAGACAACATTATTGATTAAAATGAAGATTAGGGAAGGTCAGCCAAATCATACAGAGAGACATGTAGACCTAAAAGACTAATGATGTTCCCTTATGGATGTGTTTTGAATTTCTTTTTTTCCTATATTCTTTCTGTTAGAATACATTTTAACCTGTTAATCTCTTGTTAGAGACAAATTTTATCCATAAGATTGAGACAAAATTTCTCGTTTATATTTTAAATAGATCAAAAGATATGGGCAGAGGAAAGGAGATAGGTTTTGAAAAGAAACATCTGATTTTACTTTGGAGACTGTGAGGCTTTATTTCATTTTTAAAGTTTTATAAGACTAGTTGTATGAACAAGGAACTCTGGTGGTACAGTAGTTAAGCAGCTGAACTGCAACCAAAACGTCAGCAGATCAAACCAATGTGCTGTTTTGTTGGGGGTGGAGGGGAGCCTTTCTCAGACAAAGGTGAGGCAGTGTTTTACTTTAAAGATTTACAGCATTGAAAATACTGTAGGTCAGTTCTACTTGGTCCAATAGGGTCCCGAGAGGTCAGAATTGAAGTAACAGATTAATTGTATGAAATTAATCATGATAATTGCTTACTGTTTTCTAATTTACTATCCTCTTAAAAGGTATCATAATATTCAATAGTGAATAATTATCATGACTAATTGCAATTGTCACAACTGTAAAGATAGAAGTTTTGTAACAAAAAGAGGGGAGTAGTTACTCTTACAGTTTAGGAACATAGGAGCCAAGGACCATCAAGGGAGAACAGCATGAGCAGAATGTGGGACCCTATCCAGAGAAGCAGTGACACCAGAGATGGAGGTAGAGATGAGGACATGGAGAGAGAGAGCAGCTGAGGCCTCTAGACTCATGGAAAAAGAAAGGCTGTGTGCTGGTGGCCAGGAGGCAGGCTTGCAGAATGTGCCCTTTGATTGTTTTAATTAGTATATATTCCTGAGTGTTTTTGTATATATTCAAAAAAAACACCTAAAAACCCAGAGGGAATAGGAGCAAATACTGTTGAATGATGATGCTCGGAGGGGATTGTAATCATTGCAATGAAATGAAATATGATAGGATGAGTGTAAAACTGATGTTCTCCCATGTAAACTATCATTCAATTCACTTAAATAAAAACTTTAAACAAAACAAAAGGTATCACACGTCTTTATTGACATGAGAAATAATTACCCTCATTCTGGATAATTTCTAAAACATTTGAATTATCATTCATAAATTTAGTCATTCAGAAAATGTCTCTTAAAAACCTCCAATATGAAAAAGCATGGTATTGGATCCTGTAAGAACTATGAAGATACTTAGCATGCAATTCTTAAACTCCATAAATACATAGAAAAATTACCAAATAAAAATATGCTAACAAAGTAAGTGCTAAATCTACTAGAAAGTTATAAAGTATTGTGGTTGCTTAGAGCATGGAAACACTTCAAGTTATGGAAATCAAGCATTTTCATGAAGATTGAATTTCTGTTGGGCTCTGAGGATGGGTGAGAGAGGCAAGCAGCAAAGAAACTATAATGTAAAAAAGAGCACAGGGCATATTATATGGGGAGCAGTTAATTTTAGTTTGAGCATGGGATGCAAAATAACAAGCTGGGTCCTTACCACTAAATCATAAGCTGGGATTTTGAGCATTCGAGAATTTGGTCAGAAGAATGACTTTATTAAAGGCATTCTTCAAATAATCTAGCCAATTTTTAGGAATATTTAGAATGAAGTGAATTTAAAGGATCAGGAGCGAAGACTATAAATTAGGATACTATTACAGAAAGTTTAGGAGAATAATTATAGTGTATATCTGCAGGAATGAGCAAAACAAAATATTGGTCACTGACCAATATTAGAATATCCTTGATAGTTCTGGACAAAAGATTATATCCATTGTCCTTTGTTCCAATTCTCCTGGACAGTTAATTGTATATCATTCTAGGAGGGAATGAGGAGAACAATTTTTCAGTTGCTAGCAGCACCTTTCTTAGTGTGAAAACTGGTGGGAATTAAGAAAGAGCACAGTATGGAGGCCTATGACCTGCTTCAGGAAGGAAAAAATGGGAGAAGGAGCAGCAAGGTTAATAGTGATACAAGGGTTGCTTCTCAGATTAATTCTGGAAGGCTTTATGCATTTTCCTTAACAGTTCCATGTTCTCTGTAAGAGCTATATTGGTCTGAAACACAGTGATGTAAGAACTAGTATGCTGGTAAGAGGCAGAGATGCTGAGTATCTTTGGGCAACACCTCAGAAGAAAGATGTTAAGAGAGAGAGCAGATAGTGAGAGCCAGTAATGAGAGTTTTAGTCTCTCCTCCTCCTATACTAACTTCAGCAAGTTTCTAAAAGGTCTTTGAGAGTCATCAAAGAAAATCATCAAGAATAACTTACACAGTGATCAGAGATGTTCCCAGTACTCAGAGGGATTTTTTACCCTCTAAATACTATCCCAGAGTACATTGTCCCTGAGAAAATATAGGCAGCCTTCACCATCTATTTTATTACTATATATACTACAGATTAGGTCAAGAAATCTTGATCTTCTGGTATATTCCTAATTGAGCACAAACAAGTTAATGCTTTACTGCCTCCCTCCTGAAACATAGGGAGCTTTGGACATTCAGAGACTCTGGGGATGTGACTTGAGGAAGCTGGAAGTCACCTATATTCATAATTCATCCTTCAGATTCTTGGTAGGAAGTATAACATTGAAAAGAAGGCTAAAGGCAAATGCATTAAAATATATAACATTTGTCAACTGCCACAAATGTATAACTGAAATTATTTCTGTTTAGTTGATATAATTATATATTTTAAAATGTACAGAGGACTAGGAAGTTCAAATCCAGTACATAGAAGGATTGGTATACAGGGACAAATTCACTTGAGACACTGAATTGTTACAAGGAAATTTCTCATTAAGATTGATTTGATTAGCAATAATCTATGAATCTAATTTCTCAAGTAATGTTTCTTTCATCATTTTCTAGGGTAGCAACTTGATGAGCAGTTCATTTACATTTTTATTAGCCTATAAAGTTTTTTCTTGCTTATGTTTTTTTACTTACTCCAAAAGCAGTATTTAAGGCTTCATAATAGTTAATAGAATGCAGGAGTCCTGGTGTGGTGCTGTGGGTTAAAAAATTCACTGGATATAAAATCAACTTGGTGGTTCAAGCTCATCAGTCACTCCTTGGAAACATGTGCTGTATAATCACTGAAGATTGGAATGCAAAGGTTAGGAAAAAAGAGGAAGGATCAGTAATTGGAAAATATGGCCTTGGTGTTAGAAATGATACTGGAGATCACATGGTAGAATTTTGTAAGATTAATGATTTGTTCATTACAAAAACCTTTTTTAAACAACATAAAAGATGACTATACACATGGACCTCACTAGATGGAACACATACAAATAAAAATAACTACATTCTTTCACCATACTTATTCAACCTGTATGCTGAGCAAATAATCTGAGAAACTGGATTATATGAAGAAAAATATGGAATCAGGATTGGAGGAAGACTATT
>NW_006408520.1:51831664-51832622 GCF_000296735.1 Chrysochloris asiatica
TCAGACTGAAGCTGAAGAAAATGAAAACAAGTCCATGAGAGCCAAAATATAACCTTAAATATATCCCACCTGAATTTAGATATTATCTGAAGAATAGATTTGATACATAGGACACTAAAGACCAAAGACCAGAAGAGTTGTGGGATGACATCAAGAACATAATAAAGGTAGAAAGCAAAAGGTCATTAAAAAGACCACAAAGAAGGAAAAGCACAAAATGGATGTTAGAATAGACTCAAGTGTAGAGATGCTAAAGCAAATGGAAAAAGTGAGGAGGTACAACGGCTGTACAGACAATATTGAAAGTTACTTGAGAAGACAAAGTTAAATATTATAAAGAAATGTGCAAACACCTGGCGTTAGAAAATCAAAAGGGAAGAACTTGCTCAGCATTTCGCAAGCTTAGGGAACTGAAGAAAAAATTCAATCCCTGATATATGTTATTGAAGAATTCTCTTGGCAAATTATTGAATGATGCAGAAAGCATGAAAAGAAGATGGAAGCAATACATAGAGTAACAGTACAAAAAAGAAATGCTTGCTGCTCTACCATTTCAAGAGGTACCATGTGATCAAGCCCCAATGATCCTGAAGGAAGAAGGCCAAGTGCATTGAAATCATTGGCAAAGAAAAAGGCACCAGAAATAGGTGGAATGAATACAAACTGAAATCTTTAAACAAACTGATGTGGCACTGAAGGCACTCACTCACCTATGACAAGAAATTTGGAAGACAACTACCAGTCCAAATGACTGGAAGAGATCTGTATTTGTGTACATTCCAAAGAAAGGTGACCTAATGGAATGCGGAAATCATCAGACGGTATCTCTGATATCCCATGGGAATAAAATTTTACTAAAGGTAATACAGAAATGGCTGCAACTGTACACTGACAGAGAACTTCCAGAGGTTCAAGATGGATTCAGAAGAGAACGTGGATTGAGGGATGTCATTGCTGA
>NW_006408520.1:51833956-51840217 GCF_000296735.1 Chrysochloris asiatica
CTTGACATTAAGGTACATCAAATTTTGGCAGCATGGCTCAGAGCAATTAGCAATAACTATAAAGTTAATGCCAATTAGTGGTAATTACTGTATCTATCATTAATGGCATTCATAAGAATAATATGTATATATTCTGATGTAACCTGATGGGTATATTTGATACTTGCTGGTATGATGCTGTGGACTAATGCCCTGGACCACTAGGTCGGTGGTTCAAGCTCAACAGCCACTCCTTGAAAACCCTATACAGGGTCATTATGGGTTGGAACAGACTCACTGGCACTTAACAGCAACAACTATGGTTTCTACTGTAATAGGCCAGGGTATTTGTTGTGTAGACTTTTATAGCACTTTAAGATATGTTTCCCTTCCAGCAAAATGTTGGGAGCCTCATGAGAGTAACAAAACAGTGCTGTATAATATGATATTGGATCACACACCATAGTGTTTGAGCTGTTATCAGAGATGTGTGATCGATTGTGATTTAGGTTTTTGGGGGTATAGGAGAACTCTTTTTTACTTCTCTGTTATTGTAGTTGTTGTTTTTTAAGTGCCATTGAGTCGGTTCCAATTCATAGAGACCCTGTATAGGGTTTCTGAAGAGCAATTGGTATGTTTGAAGTACCGACCTTGTGGTTCAAACTGACCTAATGACCTAGTGCATTATCCTGCAGCACATTAGTAAACATAAAAAAGAGATTTCACTTTCATGTCCAAAGTAGGAGAGATGAAGTTTCACCATCCTTGTTTCTCAGGAACATTCTGGTTGTACTTCTTCCAAAACAGATTAGTTTGTTCTTCTGGAAGTTCACGGTAATTTCAATATTCTTCTCCAATACCATAATTCAAATGCATTGATTCTTCTATGGTCTTTATTCATTGTCCAACCTTTACATGCATATAAGGTGACTGAAAATACCTTGGCTTGGATCAGGTGCACCTTAGTCCTCAAACTCACATCTTTGCTCTTAAACACTTTAAAGAAGTCCTTTGCATCAAATTTGCCTAATGCAATACCTCTCTTGATTTCTTGACTGTTGCTTCCATGAGTATTGATTGTAAATGCAAGCAAAATGAAGTCTGACAACTTCAGTCTTTTCCCCATTTTTCATAATGTTAATTATTGGTATAGATGAGAGGATTTTTGTGTTTCTTTACATTGTGTCATATTAGTAATACAAGGTAACAAAAATTTTAGGAAGTAGAGATGTAGTGTTCATTATATTTTCTTGAACATGACCAGGGCAGTGTTTCTAATAGATCTATATTCACCTTTAACTTTAATAGTCTTCAAGAAAACAGTGTAATAGAGTGATCAAGCAATATCTAATAATATTTTATTTTACATTTTAATTTATAAATTTAATTTCCAAATTAAAGTTGTGATGCTGTAGGATCCGCATTAGACTGTGAATCACAAAGTTAGCAGTTCAAACCTACCAGCTGCTCTTCAGAAATCATATGCTATGGATCAAAACTAACTCTATAGCTATGGATCAAAACTGACTCTGCTTAACAACACAAGAACAAATATAATTAATATCACAAAGAGGTAAAGTGTTAAATGTTTTTCTCAACTTTTTTCAAATAGATTTTAGAGTTTAAACAAAACAAAATATCTGGGAACATATAAATATCATAATTAATAGAAGATAATTGAGAAAACTTAAGAGTACTCATTACAGAAAAAAAAAATTGGAAAAAAAGAAACTTCCATTATAAAACAACAACAACAAAAAACTAGTTCTAATACTTTCTCAAATTAACTCTTTCAAATATCAAAGTAAGAGCTATTTCCAATATAATTTTAAAAATGAATTTCAGATTCATAAAACTAATTCAAAGATAGATAAGCAGGTAGGTAAAGTGAGTGTGAGAGAGAAACAGTTTCCAGGCTTTTTCTATAAAACTAGCATAGTATTTATTCTAAAACCTGAGAGAGATAATATAAAAGGAAACTCATTGACCAATTTCACTTATGAATATTAGCAAAGAAAATTCAGCAATCAAAAAGAACAGTATATCAATGATCAATTAGTTTAAAATCAGGAATACAAAGATGTTTCAATGAAAAAAAAAAAAATATTCTGAAAGTATCCACCAATGCAATTAGTAATGAGAAATTTTTTTTTAATTATTAGAAATGAAGCAAAATTAACAGACGATTATAATTACAAATACAATGTGGGGACCTAAATTTTCAGTTGCAAGTTTTCTTCTACCATCAATTTTTAATTAAAAACAGAGGCATAATTGAAAAGAACTATAATTATACTTTGTACTGGACTGTACATATTTTGCTATTTTTTAAAATAATTATAATGTGATTCTGATATAAATCAACCCTAGTACATAGGGATAAACTTAGAAAACATTAAGAAACCAGCAACAAAACCCACATCTTGTATGTAGGCAATTAGAGCTTGTTTGAGTCTGGAAAGGTAGAAAGTGACTGTTAATGGGGTTTCTTTTGGGGATTACAAAAATGTTCCAAAATTAGATAATGATAATGCACAACTTTATTAATATATTAAAAACTACAGAATTGTGTATTTAAAATGGGTGCATTATTTAATAACTATATTTTATCTCAATAAAGCTTTTAAAAATGTAATGCAGAAGTATTATAGGTTAAGGAATAGAATGTGATTCTTGCACAGAATACCTTAATGTACTTAGTAGTCTTTGAAACCAGATCTGAGTATACAACATGCTTCCCTGACATTTACACCCTAATCTTCCATCAACATTTTCAATCTTAAATTCTGGTTTGGTGGGTTGAGAGAACATTTGTTTGGAGCAGGTGAAGGGCAGTGTAGAATCGTCAGATAGCATGGGTCTGAATTCTCTTTTACTAAATCTGTTACTTTGGAAAACTTATTTAACATTTCTGTGTCTCAGTTTTCTCGTCTGAAAAATGAGGATAAGAATCTCAAATTAAGATGAATAATTTTATAATTATTTGCATAATTTTAGTACTTTCAAGTGTTGACTGTTTCTGTTTTTCATTATTTGTTTAATTCCAAATGACACAAAAGCAGCTAGTGCCTGCTCATAATACTAGAGGCAGATTTCATACCTTTTAGTTATGAAAATCATCAGTCTACTATTTCCTTAAAATAATAGAAACTACATTTTACATTGCCAGGCCTTCTCGTGTTTATGCCTTTGGGAAGACAACTAAAGCCATTATAAGAGAAATAACTTAGAGTCAGAGACTTCTTGGTAAACAAAACTCTCTCTTGAAACATTTAGATGATTCAGTAAGGAATGAACTGGAACAACATCAATTGCATTTTCTTGAAATCAGAAATAAATTCCAAAGTAACTGGGAACCTTTTCTGAAGCATTTCTTGGATATGTTTACAATGTGAAAATGGGATAATGTAGGAAAGAATGAATTTAACTATGAAAAGAATACTTTTACCTATACAAAGTGTTTATGAAACTATGCCTTTCTGTGAAAAACAAAACACTTCACAATCTCTAAACATTATATATTCCATCATCTTAGGCATGTTTTTCTGTCTGCTCCACAAACAATTATCTACATCTACAGATAACTGATTTGTTTCTTGATAGCTACAGAAATGATTGCGAAAAACACCAAAGAGTATTATATTTTTAAAGAGTTTTTTTTTTTTTACTAACTACAGAGTGTTTTACACATGGTGTGTGTGTATGTGTTATATGCCCATACATACCACGTCCTCAGCCAACCTCACAATCGTTGCTACATTTGAGCACACTGATGCTGCCACTGTGCCAATCCATCTCTCTGGGGCTCTTCTTCTTTTTCTCTGGCACTCCACTTTACCAAACATGATATCCTTCTCCAATGACTGGTCTTTCCTGACAATATGTCTGAAGTATGAGAGACAAAGTCCGGCCTACCTGGCATCCAAGAAATACTCCGAACATTCTTCTTCTAACACAGATCTACTTGTTCTTTTGTCAATCCATGATACTTTCAATATTCTCCTGCAACACCATAACTCAAATGCATCGATTATTTTAGGGTTATCCTTATTCACTGTCCAACTTTCACATGCAAATGAGGTTATTGAAAATACCATAGCTTGGATCAGGTAGACCTTAGTCCTCAAATTGACATCTTTCTTATTCAACACTTTAAAAAAGGTCTTGTGCAGCAGATTTGACTAATGTAATATGTCATTTGAATTCTTGACTGTTGCTTCCATGAGTGTTGATAGCTGATCCAAGCAAAATGAAGTCATTGACAAATTATATCTTTTTTCCATTGATAAGAATGTTGCTTATTGGTCCAGTGGTGAGATTTTTTCTTTTCTTTACACTGAGATGTAATCCTTACCAAAGGCTGTGGTCTTTGATATTCAATGGTAAATATTTTAAGTCCTTTTCACTTTCAGCAAGCATGGTTGTATCATCTGCATATCGCAGGCTGTTAATGAGTCTTCCTCTAATTCTGATGCCACACTTTTCTTCATATAACCTAGTTTCTCAGATTATTTGTTCAATATACAGATTGAATAAGTATGGTAAAAGAATACAACCCTGTCGCACACCTTTTCTAATTTTTAACCATTAGGTGTTCCCTTGTTCTTTTCGAACAACTGCCTCTTGGTCTATGTACAGGTTCCTCATGAGCACAATTAAGTGTTCCGGAATAATACTTCACATGTTAGGCCCCAGATGACCTCATCTGGTAGGAGGCCCCAAAAAGATCAACAGGACTCTAGTTAGATGCAAAAGCTAGAGGTTTATTTGCCAACGTGTTGGGGTCAACCTTCACAAGGACTCCTGAAACTAAGAGATGAAGGTGACCCCTATCTGTTTGTTTCATTGCTTTTTATACGGTTACACAAGGCAGATTTCGGCAACAGTGCATAAGCATTTTGCAATTGGTGAACATATTAACCTTTAAGCTGATTGGTTTTGGCATAAAGTAAGTATTCTGACCTTTACACAGATTTGTTTCTGGTGGTCAATTTGTCAGTTTCTTGCAGTGTGGGGTATTTCCAATGATGTTTTAGGGTGGCCTAACCTAACTGTTATGATCTTTAGGGGAAATGTCTTTGCTTGTATATTTCCTGGCAGCTGGGTTTAGTCATGCCATAGATAAGTGGAGGCCTAGGTGCTTTTGGATAATTTTTGAAGCCATGCTAAAGTTTGGCCAAGTAAAGTTTCGGTCCTTACACACAATGTTGTCCATAGGTTGACATTATCCATACAATTGAAAGCCTTTGTGTAGTCAATAAAGGATGGGTAAACATCTTTCTGGTATTCTCTGCTTTCAGCCAAGACCCATCTGAGGTCAGCAATGATATCTCTCAATCCACGTCCTCTTCTGAATGTAGCGTGAACCTCTGGAAGTTCTCTGTCAACGTATGCTTGTAGCTGCTGCTTTATTATCTTCATTAAAACTTTACTCACAGGACTTCCGGGACCCCACTGTGGCAAGACAACATCAGTAAGAGGGGGCCCCAGAGAAAAAGAGGGAGACCTCATGAAGGAGGACGTCCTATAGCAGACTCGGAACATTCCCACCACCATAAAGTTCATCCCATCAAACTCCTGGACTCACCTTTTTAAAAAACGCACCACGGAGGAATTTCTGGCATTTTGAACTTTCGCTTGCCATTGCAGGCAATGGCTGCCCCAACTCCTGTAGAGCTTTGAGGGCGGGGCTGGAATCAGCCCATAGGAGAGCTGCACTTCCTGTACAGCACAGAATCTCAAATAGATAAAGCCCCAGGAGACACAAAAAAGAAAAAAAGGGGGAAAAAGAGGAGAGCTCTCTGCCCTAGGGTAAAAGGAGGCAGGAAAACCAGTTTTAACCAGGACACAGAGAGCAGGAGAAACAAGGCAACCCTCTGACATCATCAGACGCGGACTCCACCTCCCCCTCCACCCGTCTGAGCAGCCTCCCACCCAGCCCTTCCGAGCAGCACTCTCGCAAGGTACTCCCCCGTTGAAGTGTTCCCCAATGTGTTCCCTCACTGAACCTCGCACTCCCGCCGACCCCGCCACCACCACTGTGCCACTAACCTGGTCCCCATCACACTCCAAGAGCAGGCCCTGCCCCCAGATGCACTGAGTGTGCTAGCTCCACCCCCCCCAATGCACCACGCAACGCTCTCGATGCACCCAGCGCTGGCTCCATCCCCCCCAATGCAACACACCCCAGCGCCGCCCCAGGACACACTGAGCAACTCCCTCTGTCTCCGCTAACACAAACCCAATGCCCCCACCACACTGCAAGCACAGGCCCTGCCCCCA
>NW_006408520.1:51843163-51858052 GCF_000296735.1 Chrysochloris asiatica
AAAGATCTAAATGTGAATCCCAAAATTATGAAGATCATCAATGAAAAAATAGGGACAAATGTGAGGGCACTAATTCAGGGCATATACAGGCTACCACACATTTTGAAAAGTACACAAACAAAAAATAGACAAAATAGACGAGTGGGACATACTAAAAATTAAAAACTTGTGTTCATCAAAAGACTTCACCAAGAGAGTAAAAAGAGAACCCACAGACTGGCAAAAAATCTTTGGCAATGATATATCAGATAAGGAACTCATCTCTAGAATATACAGGAAAATACTACACATCTACAAAACTAAGACAAATAACCCAATTAAGAAATGGGCACAGGATATGAACAGACACTTCACCAAGGAAGAGATCTGGGCAGCCAACAAACATATGAAGAAATGTTTACGTTCACTAGCTATTAGAGAGATGCAAATCAAAACAACAATGAGATACCATCTCACACCAGCAATAACAGCAAAAATCAAAGAATCTGAGGACAATAAATGCTGGCGGGGATGTGGAGAGACTGGGACACTCCTGCATTATTGGTGGGAATGCAAAATGGTACAGCCTCTCTGGAAAGCAATATGGCGCTTCCTCAGAAGGTTGAAAATAGAAATACCGTTTGATCCAGCAATTCCTCTACTTGGTATTTACCTACACGAAAAATGAGCCACAACACAGGAAGATATATGCACACCAATGTTCATAGCTGCACTATTTACAATAGCAAAAAGAGGGAGACAGCCAAAATGTCCATCTACTGAAGAATGGATAAACAAGATGTGGTACATACACACAATGGAGTACTATGCTACCTTGAAAAATAACAAGGAAGGGGCATGCCACTTCCTAACATAGATGAACCTTAAGGACATTATGTTGAGTGAAATTAGTCAATCACAAAAGGAAAAATATTGCATAGGACCACTACTATAAAAGACTAAGAAAAAGAAACCATGCTATCCCACTAAAGAGGATTCCTAGCTGGCTGCTAGGACGTAGGGGTAGGGTTAAGGGCAGGAGGGGAAGGTGGAGCACTGGGCAGGGAGTAGACACAGGACAGTTTGGGAGGAAGGGTGGGGGCAATATACAAGTAGGTAGAGGAGAATGGAAGAACAAAGCAGATGGGAGAACGACTAGACAAGTATGAAGGAGATAAATGGGACAGAAGTAAAAAATGATGTAGGGCCCAGCCTTGGAACAACAGGGTCCTGGGATACAGAGACTGGGATAGGATTGGAATGGGGAAAAGTGGGGGATAATGTTATGATGCTTGGCTGACTTTTGAACCTTGGTTTCCCATACAATATATTATAAAACAGACACGGGAGGGGGAGAAAAAGGAATAGCCAGAGGTGTCACCATAGAAAGCTTGTAAGTCCGTCTTCTGCCTATAAGTTATTGGAATACCTAAACTGGGACTACAAGGTATCCAGTGAAGGAGGATTCCTGAAGAATATAAACCAGTACAGAAGAAATAAAGCAGTACAGAAGAATATAAACCAAAGCTTAACCACATCCAGACCTTCAGAGATGGGAAACCTTCCTCTCAAAAGGGCAAGCAGATCAGCCTGGAACACCCAGAAAACCAGAAGACACTTCTTGAAAGAAAGACCTACAGGAAAAACACAGAACACTAAGGGCAGTCCGACTGCTACTACAAGAACAAGTAGGCTGCTAGCCCAGGAGACATCAAAGCAAGTGGACGGGTCCTCTCAGCACAAATCCTTTCCCAAGACTAAGATGCAACGGAAATACACGCTCTGATTGGTCACCATGCATGTCACCCATAAAGAGAAGTGGCCTAAGAACTCCAATGAAGCGGCAAACTAAACTGCATAGTTCAGTAGACTACCATGAAACCTGGTGGAGACTCGGTTGCCCAGCAGCTAGGCGGGACCGGGGGGACTCATGGACTCAGAGTCAGTGACACAGATACAGAGGACTAGAGTGGAGAGTGAAGAGACCAGCTGATAAGAAGAGGGCAGACAGACGCAAGAACACCCACACTTGCAGATGATACCCACTTGACCTGGCTTCAGTGACTGGATGGACAGAACTCAACCCGAGGAAGAAGGAAGAGAGGAGAAAAAAAAAAGTGTCATCTGATACAACTGGATGAACTGGACCTACACATATAATTGCAGTGGCTCAAAAGAGGAAACAATTACTGGCTATAAGAGTTATTCCCATCCCCTCCACGCAAAGAGTGGGAAGGGTTGGGCAACTTGAATATTGGCCACCCAAAATGGGGGGGAGGGATACAAAGGTAAGAAGTGACTGGCTTACAAGCTTTCAAGATCCACAGGACAGGGAGGATAGCGGAGTCTCCTGTCTAGGAAGGGCTGATGAAAAGAAATGCAGAAGGGTCTCATGTGATGCAATGGTGAAATTTGTTACTAGGACTGATTGTGAGGACTGAAGCGTAAAGGCACATATTTTATAGCAAAGAGGGGAGTGACTAACCTTTCAGTCTAGGAGCAGAGGGCCCTGGGACCATCAATGAAGAGCAGAGAGCGGGATCCCACCCAGAGAAGCAGTGAGGCCTGAGATGGAGACAGAGAGGATGACGCGAAGAGATGGAGTGCCTGAGGACTTGAGACCCAGAGAGGGAAAGGGGCTGTGTGCTGAGGACAGTGGGTCGGGGGGGCATGCAATGTATACCCTTTTGCTGGGGTTGATGCATGGTCGGGTTGGTAACTAAGGCAATGAAACGATGTATGATAGAATGAATGTAAAACTAATGTTTCCCCATGTAAAATATCACTCAATACACAATAAAACATTTATTTAAAAAAAAAAAAAAAAAAAACTTTACTCACATGGGATATCAAAGATATTGTCCAATGATTTCTGCATTCCGTTGGCTCACCTCTCTTTAGAATGTACACAAATATGGATCTCTTCCAACCAGTTGGCCTGATAGTTGTCTTCCAAATTTCTTGTAATAGATGAGTGAGTGCCTCCAATGCTTCCTCACTTTGTTGAAAGATTTCAATTTATAGTCCATCAGTTCTTGGTGCCATGTTCTTTGCCAATTCCATCAATGCACCTTGGACTTCTTCCTTCAGCATCATTGGCTCTTGATCATATGCTACCTCTTGAAATGGTTAAACACTGATCATTTCCTTTTGGTACAGTGACTCTATGTATTTCTTCCATCTTCTTTTGAAACTTTCTGCATCATTCAATAATTTGACCAGAGAATGCTTCAATAATGGAAGCGGAGGCTTGATTTTTCCTTCAGTTCTTTCAGCTTGAGAAATGATGAGCATGTTCTTCACTTTTGGTTTTCTAACTCCAGGTCTTTGCACATTTTGTTATAATATTAGACTTTAATTTCTCAAGCTGAACTTTGAAATTGTCTGTTCAGCTCTTAAACCTCCTCACTTCTCCCATTTTTTTTTTTTTTTTTTTTTAGCATCTCTACACTGGAGAACAAGTTTTAGAGTCTCTTCTGACATCCATTTTGGAATTTTCCTTTATTCTTGTCTTCTTAATAATCTTTTGCTTTCTTACTGTATGATGTTCTTGATGTCATCCCACAAATCTTCTGGTTTTCTGTCTTTACTGCCTAATACATTAAATCTGTTTTTGAGAGTATATTAAAATTCTGGTGGGATATATTCAAGATTATATGTTGGCTCTCATGGACTTGTTTTCATTTTCGTCAGCTTCAGTCTGAATTTGCATATGAGCAATTGATGGTCTGTTCCACAATCTGCCCCTGGCCTTGTTTTGGGTGATGATATGGAGCTTTTACACTGTCTCATTCCACAGATGCAGTCATATTAACTTCTGTGTATTCCAACTGATGAGGTCCATGTTTACAGTCATCTTACATGTGTATATGTTGTTTATAAAAGGCATTTGAAATGAACATATCATTGGTCATCCAAAATTCTATCATGTGATCTCTATCATCATTTCTATCACCAAGGCCATATTTTTCAACTACTGATCCTTCCTCTTTGTTTCCAACTTTTGCATCCCCATTGCCAGTAATTATTAATACATCTTGATTACATGTGTGATCAATTTCAGACTGAAGAAGTTGGGGTAGAATTCTTCAATTCCATCATCACTGGTTTTAGTGGTTGGTGTATAAATTTGAATAATAGTGGTATTAACTAGTATTCCTTGTAGGCGTATGGATAGTATCTTATCACAGACAGCGTACCTCATGACAGATCTTGATATGTTCTTTTTGATGATGAATGCAACGTCATATCTCTTCAATTTGTCATTCCCTGCATAGTAAACCATGTGGTTGTCAGACTCAAAATGGCCAATACCAGTCCATTTCAGTTCACTAGTGCCTAGGATGTCAATGTTTATGCATTCCATTTCATTTTTGATAATTTTCCATTTTCCTAGATTCATACATTGTGCATTCCATGTTCTAATTATTAATAGATTTTTACAGTTGTTTTTCTTCATTTAAGTTTTGTTCATCAGCAAATGAAGGTCTCAAGAGCTTTACTCCATTTGCATCATCATGGTCAACTCTACTTTGAAGAGGCAATTCTTCCCCATTGTATTTTGAGTCCCTTTCAACCTGAGGGGCTCATTTTCCGGCACTAATCTGTGTTTCACTGCTATTCGTATGGTTTTTGGTGACTAAATATTCCAAAGTAGTCAGTCTCTCCTTCAACATAGCCTATCTTCATCTGGAAGCTCACCTGAAATCTGTCCACCATGGGTAACCATACTGGTATTTAAAATACCCATGGCATAGCTTCCAGAATCACAGCAACACACAAGTTGCCACAGTACGACAGACTGACAGACGAGCAGTAGAAGACAGTGTTAAAGAGTTTTTTAAAGAGCACTGAATGTTTTTTTTTTTTTAAAATGCATAAGTTGTTTTCTACATTGACTCTATGTTTTTCAAGGATACGCAAAAAAAAAAGTGTGAGTGTATAATTGTATCTTTAATATAAAATAATTTATACCACACAATAATGTATCAGTTTACATGTCTATTGCTTCCACTAGATAATGGGTATGATATTTTCTTCAGTTACTAAAATAATTCTGGACACTAAGTATGTATTTATAAGTAATGTTTAAATTTTAAAAAATTATGAATAAATGACTATAGATTATTTTTAATAAAGAGTTTCAAATTATTTATAGTGAAATTAACAGACTTAACTAGAAAATACCTTAAAAGATAACTCACTGATCCTAATTTTCTCAATTTCAATCATCCAGAATATCTTTACATTATGTCTTTAGAGTTTGGAAGGTATTTGAGGGAAGGGAGAGCAAGGGGTACCGTCTCCCTTGAGTTGCTAGACTGCTACATTGTATGCCATGCCCAGTGTACCAAAAGTGGTCTGGCTTGCCACACTTAGCTTTGTGGTTTCCCTACAATTTACTTTAGAAACTTTCTGTTTCACCAGAGCATTTTGTACTTGCATACATTGCAGTTTATTTCCATGCTATATTCTTAACTAAGGCCCCAATACTGTGCTAGGTAATTGGAAAGGTAGATGTTACTGTCGATGAAGCATGTTAGGCAGATTGTTGTTAGTTTCTGTTAACTGCTTTTGAGTTAGCACCCACTCATGGTCACCTGATGATGACATTTTAGTTCTTTGTTGTCTTAACTCTCTATTTTCCAAGCATGATGTCCTTTTCTAGTAGTCATCATTTGATGTGTCCAAATGAGATAAGTCAAAAATCTCACCAACCTTCTAAGAGATGTTCTTGCTATAGTTCTAGGACTGGATTTGTTCTTTTGTTGGTTGTATGTCAGTGTTCTCTACCAACACCACAGTTTACATGCATTCATTCTTCTTCTGTCTTCTTTTTCATTGTCCAGGTTTTGTATGCATACGGGGTTTTTGGGTGTTTTAAAAGCCCCTTGTTTGGTTCATGTGTGACTTAGTCATCTAAGTGACATTCTACTTTTCAAAAATTTTAAAGAGATATTTTGAAGATTTTCACAATGAAATGCATGATTTTATTTATTGACTGCTGTCTCCATGGATGTTTACTATTGTTCCAAATAAGAAACAAATCATTGACAACCTCAAATTTTTCTCCAATACACAAATTATACATATAGCAAATGCCAGAGATAAGATTATAACTAGTCTGGCCTAGTTTATTCAAGACCCTGTTTATTCATCATTCTGATGATTTGAATTTGATATTCTCCAAAGCCAATAAGACAAAATTTTCAACTTTTTATCTTCAGGGTGCTAATCATAGTGACCCTGTATAATGTTTCTGAGGAGAGGTTGGTAGGTTTGAAGCACTGACATTGCAGTTTAAACCCTGTAGAAAAAGTGCAGCACTTATTCTGCAACATCATACCAGGACTCTAAATCACACAGAGTAAGTTTGAGATAAAATTCATGTGTGTGTTTTAATTAATTAACGTTGTTTTAAATGTATACTTGCAATGTTTGGGCTTTAGACAGTGACTTATCCAGTTTCTGCTTTCTTTTCTGAATACTTTTTGTTTGCTTGTTTCTTATAGGTTTTAGACCTATTTCAGAAATAAAGGCAATATTTAACATTTGAATTTAGATGACTGGTTTTAAGTATTCTAAAGAGCTCTGGTAGGGTAGTGGATAAGAGTAGGGCTGCCAACCTCAAGGTCAGCAATTCGAAACTACCAGCAGTTCCGCAGGAGAAAGATGAGGTGTTCTGCTCTGGTAAAGATTTACAGCCTCAGAAACCTTGTGCAGGGTCATTATGCATTGGAACTGACTCTATGGTACTTAATAACAACAACAGCATCCAGCCCATGCATCCTGGAAACCAGGATGACCAGACTTCGTCTGTCACACTTCAGACATATTGTCAGGAAAGATCTGTCCCTGAAGAAGGGTATCATGTTTGGTAAAATGGAGCATTGGGGAAAAAGACAAAGACCCCTAACAAGATGGAATGACACAGTGGCAGCAGCAATGGGCTCAAACGTAGTAATAATTGTGAGGTTGGTGCAGGACCAGACAATGCTTCGTTCTATTTTGCATTGGAATGCTATGAGTCGTACCAACTCAACGGCACCTAATAACAATAACAACAACAACAAACCAGCCCACTGATTCTTGTCTGAACGTTCCTTGTTGTTGTTGTTGTTAAGCGCCGTTGAGTCGGTTCTGACCCATAGCGACACTGTATAGGGTTTCCAAGGATCGACTGGTGAAATTGAACCACCAACCTTGTAGTTCAAACGGCTTTGCAGTCTGGTGCATTAACCCACAGCGCCACACCAGGACTCAGAATGTCTCTTGTTGTTGTTGTTAAGGGCCGTCGAGTCAATTCTGACCCATAGCAAACCTGTATAGGGTTAAAGGAACTGCTGGTGAGCTTGAACCAGCGACCTTGCAGCTCAAACGGCTTTGCAGCCTGGCGTATTAACCCATAATGCCACACGAATGTCCCTAGAAAAGTAAATTAAAGCAAATTCTTTAATCTTCCTCAATTTGTTCACTGATAAACTGAGCCTAACTGTAGCTATCACATAGGGTTCTTAGGAGAATCAAATGAGAAATGTATGTTACTAAAAATGTTAGCTAACTTTTTTCATTTCCCATAACTAAGAGAGCATATGACTTGTTTTTCCTGGATCCAATGGGGAGGAGAGGGCTTAATGTACATTTATTGATTGCTGAAATCATCTTAGGTCTTGTATAAAGCAGCATAGATACGTACATTGATAGATAGATTAATCAGTACAAGAGAAGGATTGAGACCTGAGAAAGCCAATATTTGCCTGCTTTTCAAAGCACAGTAAATCTAAATCTGTGTTTCAAATTACAGTCAGCTTGTCTAAGAACATGCAGCACGTGTTCTCTTCTATTATTGAAGGAGACAGCTGCCTAGTCAATGTAAACTTTATTGTAAAATTCTTTAATAGAATTCACAATTATGGGAGGACAAACACACTTGAGACACTAATGGATGGTCTGAATTTGATATGTGGAGACAAAGAGGCCTGTCAGACTTAACCACCGTTATTGTTTCACAGAGAAAGGTGGGCAATAAAAGTAAGTAATTACTTATGAAAGATAACTCCCACCGATCCATTACCACCACCTTTGTTAACAAAGATACTAAGAAAATAGGAGCGGAATAAGCACCTAAAAGTCTGATACAGTAAGTAAGTAACAGTTGTATATTTCATTCCATTGTATGCATTTTCTCTGGACCATTTGGTAATTAGTATTCTTTATTCTCTTGATATTCTTTATATCCTTTGTCATGATAACACTCTAATATCTTTATATTTCTCCTAATATAAGGTGCAATCCTTTGTTTCCTTGGCTATTTAGAACTGCAAGGTTGGCAGTTCAAGCACACCAGCTGCTCCTCAGAAACCCTATACAGGGTCGCTCTGGGTTAGAATCGACTTGACGGCACTTAGCAACAACATAGTCTTTGTGACTCTTCTCTTAGGGTAAACTGTTGGCCACAGCTATTAGGTCCAATATACAACTTTTAGCTATTGTTATGGTTTAAAAAATCATCCCTCTATATTTAATTTCCAGAAATGTTTATTTCCAATGTCTACATTAAATGCCAGCTTTATATTTGCAAATGATTAATGAACAGTTTCACTTGAAAATTTTGATGTTATCTGTAAATCAAAAGTATACCAAAAGTTAATTGGACTGCCAGAAGAATGAACAAATCTGTCTTAGAGGAAGTACAGTTAGAATGCTCCTTTGAAGTGAAAATATTTTATAAGGAGGGATCTATTCCTGGGGAAGGATTTTATCTTTGGCAAAGTAGGAAAAAAAGGAGGGTGGGGAGAGACCCCCAGTGAGGTGGATTGACACAGAAGTTGCAACAATGATCTCAAACATACCAATGGCTAGGAGGATGGGGCAGTACTAGGCTAAGGTCTGGGCTGCCTTAACAACTAACAACAAAACCAACTGATTTTTCTTTCAATGTGAATCCTTTATCCAACCCTTTGTCTGTCTTTTTAAGCATCATTGTATCATCACACTGGAATTTATATTAATCGTTGTGATTAAGGAATTATCTTTTAATATATTATTTATTAAATCTTATCATTTATCTGTCAGAATATATCAATTACTTCTCATTTTACCTATATCAAATCTTGTCAATTCTAAATATCTTTAAAGAGTGGGAAATATTGTATGTATAACAATGTTTATCACAACATCTAGCTTTGCTTCTTGCACACAGTAAGCTGCAGAGGGTTGTTTGTTGAACTGAATTAACTTCTGCTTCTACTTTGAGATTTCCTGAGATATCTACTCTTAACATCCCAAGTTTTTGTGTATCAATTCTTCTTCATAATTCTATTTTGTGTCATAAATCTATTCACTCTCCCCTATATGTGCTAAGCTCATTTTCTCCTTTTTTTTTTTTTTTTTTATGATTGCTTTCTTCTGATCTGTCCTGTTCTTACCTGTCCAATTTCAAATCCAATTAAAAATGATTTTTTTTTCATAAATCCTTCTCTAACTCTTCTAATCAACAATGGTCTCAATTTTCAAATAAACTTTGAACACCTTTAACTTTGTATTCTTTTGACATTCTTTCTATGTAACTTTTATATTCTTAATTATTAAACTCATTCTCACTTTGTTTCTTTCTTCTGCCTAGCATTTGACACTTTTGTTTTGCTATTTAACTTTTGAATTGTTGATATATTTTTCCATATATTCATCTTGTAGCCCCAACACCATCATAATGTTTTTATGGAGGAAAACTGTATATCATTCTCATGATCTTCAGCACTATCCAATGGACAAAATAGAGGCTCAAAAGTATCTGTTTAATAGCTGTGGAGGGAAATACATTGAAAGAGGTTACTTTTTATAGTTGATAGCTTTGAATAGGAAATTAATAGATTTGAAATGGAAAAATATCCTTCATTGAGGATATGAGGCTTTTATATGAGTTTTTTGGATACAATTTTCCTTTATTATCTGATCAGTAACTTAATTAGTCCATTATGTAAGAAGAGAATAAAGGCTAATGTATCTACACCTGTTTTATGTAGCATTAGTGACTGACTATAAAAGTCATTCAATGTTGTACATCAGCTAATGAGGGAAATGGAAGAACCCACAGAGAATTCTCAGATGAGTAGAGACCTATTTGGAATTATGTTGGTAAAGTTAGCCCTAAGGCTGATAGAACTGATATGATATTTCATATGATTTTCAATACCAGAAAACATAGTTATGATTAAAGGATGAAGAGACCAAGCTCTTAACTACCTTGTTTTTTATCTAGTTGTAATTTTGTTACTCAAAATTTAATAAGTTCAGCACAGGACAAAAAAGTATTTTGTTCTGCAAAACATATTGTCATTTTCCTGGGACTAATGGCTAGAATGAATTTTTCTGGAATTTTATGTCAACCTCATCAGTTCTTCCATGGAGGCTTGTTCATGTTTAATATTTCATTGCTTTCTAACTGGTCTCAGTACATTTCTTCTTTGTAAAACATTTAGATGTAAATGAATCTAATGAGATTTAGACTCCTCCCCACAAGTAACACAAATCCACTTATATTTACACCAAACCATACACTTATTACATTTACAACTGCACTTGAGTTGATTTCAACTCACAACAACCCTGTAGAGGTTTTCTGAGACTGTAGCTCTCTACAAGAACAGAAAGTCTCATTTTTCTCCCACAGAGCAGCTGGTGGGTTTGAACTTCTGATCTTGTAGTTAGTAGTGCTGTTCTTAGCCTATAGTATCACCAGGACTCTTTATATTTACACCAAATAAATTGAATTCCTGGGTTCTCTTGACCCAAGCCATTGTATTTTCAGTAACCTCATGCACATATGAATGTTGGACAGTGAATAAGGAATACTGTAGCAGAATTGATGCATTTAAGATATGGTGTTGGAGGAAAATATTAAAAGTGCCATGGTTTGCCCCCCAAAAATGAACCAATCTGTTGGTAGAAGTACAACCAGAATGCTCCTTGGAAGCCAGGATGGCCAAACTTCATCGATCATACTTTAGACACATTGCCAGGAAGGACCAGTTCCTGGAAAAGGATATCATGTTAGGCAAAGTGGAGAATCAGAGAAGAAGAAGAAGGCCACCAACGAAATGGATTGGCTCAGAGGCAGCAGCAATGGGCTCAGCTGTAGCAACAATTGTGAGGTTGGCACAGGACCAAGCAGTGTTTCATTCTATTGTATTTAAACTTGCTATGAGTTGGTACTGACTCAAAGGCACCTAACAACAACAACAAGATATATAGTGAGGGGTGGGAATGTCAAAGTGAAGGAAACTGGCTTGCTCTCAAAGAGGTATTTAATACTTATTAAAAGTAAGAGTTCTTCAAAGTGACACTGTTGAGATGATAAAATTTATATTACAATTTGTATGTATGATTTTATATGCCATTCTATTTGTGAATACCTTTATTGCATTATGGGGTGTGTGTGTGTGTGTGTGTGTGTGCATGTGTGTGTTAGGAGAAACAGGACAATTTAATTTCGAGCATGAATGAACGGGAGAAGTAAATATTTGATAATGAAAAAGTTATCTTCTCATATTTTATGTTGTTGACATATATACTGTTACAATTGAGAAAGTGTATAAATCATGGAATTTTGAGTAAAATGATTAGGACCCTGGCCTTGTTTTTTTTCTCAATGTCTTTATGATTTGGAAAGACAACTACCATAACAAAAACTTCATTTTATATTCTCAAATGACAATAAAAATAAAACCTATTTCATGAATATTTGTGAAACTAAATAAATAAGTATAAATGGAAGCATTTTATATAGTTATTGTTTTTGTTAATTGCTTTCAAGTTGGTTCTGACTCATAGTGACCCTGTGTAGGGTTTCTTTGGAATAACTCTTGGAGTTTCAACAGCCTATCTTGTGGTTCACAGTCCAGTGCTGATTCTACACCACCACACCAGGAATCCAATTTATGTTGTTGTTGAATGTTTTGGAGTCGTCTGACTCATAGTACCTTGTATACAGACAGTTCCAAGGAGCCGCTGGTGAGTTTTAACCACTGACTTTGCAGTTCAAACAAACCTGATGCCGAGTGCTTATCCTACAGTGTCTCACCAATATAAAACCATTACTGTGATGATTAAACTTAAGACAAGATGCAGAGTCCTTCCTGTGACTCTTTAAACATCTCATGATCTGTGTTGATATCATCCTCCTGACCTCATGTTCACTACTCTACTGCTAGATCACTGACTCTACTCTTACCACATTGGCTCACTCATATCCACAAACACACCCAGCTCCTATTTACCCCAGGAATTTTTATATGTGATTCTTTAAGCCTGAAAATGGCATTCTTTCCTCTTACATGATTAGAACTCTCATTTCATTTGCATCTTAGCTCCAATATCCCCTTCTTTCTGAGGCATTTGCTAAGTAGATCACTTAAATTGGTGCCTGCTTCTCCATCACTTCTTTCTTTTAATTCTGATTTGTTAATTTTCTAATACACACTAGTCACTGATACTACATTTTATTTTATTTCTTGCCTATCATATTCTCTACACCTCAACTTCACTAGAATACAGGTTTTTCCAATCTTTATGTCTATTGTCACTCAAGCAACAAGAAGAGAGCCTAGTATATCATAAACCAAACAACCTACCCAGTTGCCATGAAGTTAATTCTAATTTAACAGTGACCACATATTCATAATAGCAGAACTGGACTCAATGGGATTTTCAATTGATGATTTTATGGAAGCAGATTGTCAGGCCTTTCTTTCAAAGTGCTTTTGGGTGGAATCGAACCATTAACCTTTTAGCTAGCATTCGGTAACTATTTGCACAACTCAGGAACTTTAAAATGAATGAACAAATAGTTACATTGAGCCCTTAATATTTATGAGACAGTTTGCAGAGTGTATTATATGGGTTATTGAATTTAATCATTGGTGGCAGCAGTGGTTCAGTCATAGAATATTTGCCTTTCATGCAAGTGACCTAAGCCAATGATTTCCAATGCACTTCATACACAGACACCAATCTGTAAGTGGATGCATGTGTACTACTATGATGTTAAACAGGTATCAGCAGGACTCACATACTAAGATGCAGCTATATAAGATATACTAGGAAGAAAGGTCTATGAAAATCAGCCAATAAAAACCCTATGGATTAAGAAGGTCCATTGTGCATAGAGTTGCCATGGTTCAGGGGCTGACAGTGACAGCTAAAAACTGGACTCCAACACTCATCTGTCAGTTTATTGTGCTGTGGAGGCTTGTCTGTTGCTGTGATTCGAGAAGCTATGTCATGGGTATTTTAAATAGCAGCATGATCATCCATGGTGGACAGGTTTCAGCTGAGCTTCCAGATGAAGACAGACTAAGAAACAGGAGAGACAGACTATTTACGAATATTTAGGGACTGAAAACCTTATGAATAGCAGTAGAACACTGTCAGCACCAGATTATTGAATAATGAAACATGATGAAGAGCAGCGGAATATGATCAGATACAGTGCCAGAAGATAACCTCCTTGGGTTGGAAGGCACTCAAAATGAAATGGGAGAAGAGCTGCTTCCTCAAAGAAGAGTTGACCTAGATAATGTAAATGGAGTAAAGCTCTCGGGACCTTCATTTGCTGATGGGGAAAAACTCAAAATGATGAAAAACAGCTATAAAACTCCATAATAAATGGAAACATGGAATGCATAAAATATAAATCTAGGAAAACTGGAAATTGTCAAAAAAATAAACAGAATATATAAACATCAAAATTGTAGGCATTGTTGTGATTGTTAAGTGCTGTTGAGTTGTTTCTGACCCATTGCAACTCTGTATAAGGTTTCCAAGGAGCAGCTGGTGAGCTTGAACCACCTACCTTGTGGTTCAAACGACTTTGCAGTCCAGTGCATTAGCCCACAGCGCTACACCAGGACTGCATTGTAGGCATTAGTTATCTGAAATGGACTGGAATTGGTCATTTTGAACCTGACAATCACATGATTTACTATTCAGGGAATTATGCATTGCATTAATCATCAAAAAGAACATATCAAGATCAATTATGAAGTACAATGCTTTCTGTGATAGGATAAAATACATACATCTACAAGGAAGACTCCACCACTCATCTGTCAGTTTGTAGTACTGTGGTGGCTTGTGAGTTGCTGTGATTCTGAAAGCTATGCCACCAGTATAATAAATACCAGCAGGGTCACCCATGGTGGACAGGTTTCAGATAAGCTTCCAGATGAAGACACACTAGGAAAAAAGACTGTTGAACTGCTTCTGAATATTTAGTCGCTGAAAAAGATATGAATAGCAGAGAAACACTGTCAGATATAGTGTTGGAAAATGAGCCCTTCAGGTTGGAAGGCACTTAAAATGTGACTAGGGAAGAGCTGCCTCCACAAAGTAAAGTTGACCGTGATGCGAATGGAGTAAAGTCTTTGGGAGAAAATCCCATGGGATCTTAATTTGCGGATTAAGCACAAATCAAAATGAAGTGAAACAGCTGTAAACATCCATGAAAATCGGAACATGGAATGTACGAAGTATGTGTCTAGGAAAATTGAAAGTTGTCAAAAATGAAATGGAATGCATAACCATCAACATCTTAGGCATTAGTGAACTGAAATGGACTGGTAAAGGCCATTTTGAACCCGGAGACCACATGGAAATCACAAATTGAAGAGAAATGGTGTTGCATTCATTATTACAAAGAACATATCCAGATCAGTCATGTGGTACAATGCTGTCTGTGATAGGATAATATCCATGTGCCTAAAGGGAAGCCCAGTTAATACTGCCATTATTCAAATTTATGCACCAACCACTAAAACCAGTGAGGATGAAATAGAAGAATTCTACCAACTTCTTCAATATGAAATTGATCAAACATGCAATCAAGATGTATTGATCATTACTGGTGATTGG
>NW_006408520.1:51859507-51861618 GCF_000296735.1 Chrysochloris asiatica
TGTGGATCTTGACAAGCTATGGATAACATTGCAAAATATGAGTATTCCAGAACACTTAATTGTGCTCATGAGGAATCTGTACCTGGACCAAGAGGCAGTTGTTCAAACAGAACATGGGAACATTGAATCCTTTAAAATTAAGAAAGATGTGTGACAAGGTTGTATTCTTTCACCATACTTATTCAGCCTGTATGCTGAGCAAATCATCCAAGAAGCTGGTTATATGAAGAAAAATATGGCATCAGGATTGGAGGAAAACTCATTAACAACCTGCGATATGCAGATGATAGAACCTTGCTTGCTGAAAGTGAAGAGGATTTAAAACACTTACTAATGAAGATCAAAGAGCATAGCCTTCAGTATGGATTACATCTCAATGTCAAGAAAACAAAAATCCTTACCACTGGACCAATAAACAACACTCTTATTGAGGAAGAAAAAATTGAAGTTGTCAAGGACTTCATTCTTCTTGGGTCAACTATCAACACTCACAGAAGCAGCAGTCAAGAAATCAAGCAACGTATTTCATTAGGCAAATCTGCTGCACAAGACCTTTTTAAAGTGTTGAAAAGCAAAGATGTCAGCTTGAGGACTAAGGTGTGCCTAACCCAAGTCATGGTATTTTCAGTAACCTCATGTGCATGTGAAAGCTGGACAGTGAATAAGGAAGACCACAGAAGAATTGATGCTTTTGAGTTATGGTATTGGAGGAGAATATTGAAAGTGCCACGGGCTGCCAAAAGAACCAATAGATCCATTTTGGAATAAGTGCAGCCAGGTTGCTTCCTGGAGGCCAAGATGGCCAAACTTCATCTCTCATACTTTGGACATATTGTCAGGAGGGACCAGTCACTGGAGAAGGAGATCATGTTTTGTAAGATGGAGGGTCAGAGAAAAAAGAGGAAGATCCCCAACGAGACGGTTTGGCCAAGTGGCAGCATCGATGGAGTCAGGCTTTGCAATGGTAGTGAGGTGGCCCAGAATCAGGCAGTGTTTTGTTCTACTATGCATAAGGTCACTATAGGTCAGTACCGACTCAATGGCACCTAACAACACAACAAGGAAGACTTGTTAATACCACTATTATTTAAATGTACACAACAACCACAAAAGCCAGTGATGATGAAATTGCAGAATTCTAACAACATCTTCAATCTGAAATTAATTAAACACTCAATTCAGATGTATTGATAATTACTTGCGATTAGAATGCAAAGGTTGGAAACAAAGAGGAAGGACCAGTAGTTGGAAAATATCTTGGTGATAGCAATGATGCTGGAGAGACTGCATGACAGAACTTTATAAAGACCAATGACTTCTTCATTGCAAATACCTTTTTTAAACAACATAAAAAATGACTATAAATCTGGACCTCATCAGATAGAATACACAGATATCAAATTGACTACATGTATGGAAAGAGACAGTGGAAAATCTTCATATCATCAGCCAAAATAAGGCCAGGTACAGGCTGCAAAACAAACAATTAATTGCTCATATGTACATTCAGGCTGAAGCTGAAAGAAATTAATAAGTTTACAGGGGCCAAAATATAACCTTAAATATATTCCACATGAATTCAGATATTATCTGAAGAACAGTTTTGCTGCATTAGACACTAAAGACCAGAAGAGTTGTGGGATGACATCAAAAACATCATACAGGAAGAATGCAAAAGATCATTTAGAAGACAAGAAAGGAGAAAAGACAAGTGTGGATATCAGAAGAGACTCTAAAACTTGCTCTCCAGTGTAAAAATGCTAAAACAAATGGAAGAACTAAGGAGGTAAAATAGCTGAACAGAAAATTTCAAAAGCCAGCTCAAGAAGACAAAGTCAAATATTAAAATGAAATGTGAGAAGACCTGGAGTTAGAAAACCAAATGAGAAGAGCACAATCATTATTTCTCAAGATGAGGGAACCTTGACTTGTAATATTGAAGGATTCTATGGGTTAGAAAACCAAAATGGAAGAACACGGTCAGTATTTCTCAAGCTGGGAGAACTGAAATAAAAATTCAAGCCTCGACTTTCGTTATTGAAAGATTCTCTGGGCAAATTATTGAATGATGCAGAATGCATCAAGAAAAGATGGAAGGAATACACAGAGTC
>NW_006408520.1:51863148-51873076 GCF_000296735.1 Chrysochloris asiatica
GTGAGGTTGGCCCAGGATCGGACATTGTTTCGTTCTGCTGTGCATGGGATTGCTATGAGTCGGTTCCGACTCGATGGCACCTGACAACAACAACAATGGGCAAAATATTGAAGAATGAAGAAAGAATCAAAAGAAGATAGAAAAAATACAGTCACTGCACCAAAAAGAAATGGTCAATTTTCAACTGTTTCAAGAGTTAGCATATGATCAAGAGCCAATGATACTGAAGGAAGAAGTTCAAGGAGCATTGCCAGAGTGCTCCTTGCAAGCCAGGATGACTAGATTTTGTCTCTTATACTTTGGACAAATTATCAGGAGGGACCAGTCCATGTAGAAGATATGGCTTGGTAAAGCAGAGGGTTGGTGAAAAAGAGGAAGATCCCAGCTAGATGTATTGGCACAGTGGCAATAGCAATGGGCTTATGTGTAGCAATGATTATGAGGTTGACTCAGGACCGGACAGTGTTTCATTCTGTTGTGCATAGCACTGCTGTGAATCGATACCAATTCAATGGCACCTAACAACAAAAAAACTGGACTGTAAATTACAAGGTCAGTAGTTCAAATCGACCATCTGTTCCTCAGAAACCCTGTATAGGGTTACTATGAATCAGAACTGATTCTATGGCACTAAACAACTTCTCTTTAATCATTACAATAGATATATAACTATATCTATTTTATGAATGAATAAAACAAAGATATCCTGATATTTAACAGCTTGGCTATAATCACTACAACAAGTTGAGCTTCCTGCCTTTTAAACCTATGATTATTTTTACTGTACTATAAAGTTATTTATATTAATCAATGTTTTATTATAGTGTTACAGAATGGACTAAGTCAACTATCAGATTATAACTTAATCTGCAATGAGTATGTTTAATTGTTAAAAAGTCAACTTGCTCCTAGAATTCTAAAAGATGCCATATGAAAATAGTTTAGAATACGAATCCAAGTAAACAAATAACATTAGTTTTCATAAGTGACAAAAATGTGACTTACCTCCAGGTGTCCAGCTATTGCAGCAGTATGCAGGGCTGTAAGTCCACCATACCCAACTTGCTGAATGTCAGCTCCACTATGAAGCAGGGAAGTGATCAATTCAGCACTGTTCTGAAAGCAACCACATATTTAATGTTACTTTCCCATTAATAGCAGGTTCTAAAGCTGTGAATCAGGATATATTGATTCGACTGTCAGCCAGTATAGGTTCTCAAAGAAAACCTAAGTGTGATTTCTGGCATAAGAGCATATCATAAGATAGCAGAGAACAGCTCTCAGATGTTTCAGTGTAGGCCCAAATGAAAGGGCCATTCAGTTCCAATCAATCCTCTACCACTTGACAATGAAAGGCAGAAAGGACATTTACTTACAGTGAACTCGTGCAAACTCAAATTAGTCTTACATGTAGGTCATTCTAATAAATATGCTTTTTTGGCAACTACACTTAAACCCAAAATAGGTCAGAAATGTTGGAGGAGTAGTTTGAAGATGTGTTTATTTCTCTTAGAGTTGAAGATGAAAGGCACCATCAAAGAATAGAAGCGAGTAAGTATTGAACTAACTGCAGTTCGGTAGATTATTTCATAATGGTTCAGTAATAAACTTGTCATCAATTCATGCTATCATGGTTCTATATATACAATAATCAGTTCTTTTAAAACTTGATTTATTTCATTTTATTGGCTTTAAAGAATAGAAATTTAGTTTCTCAGTCTTTAAAGGTAAAAGTCCAAAATCAGGATACAGTTGTGTCTACTTCATCCTTGTCAGTAATTCTAGGTGTCCCAAGCTTCCTTATCTAGTAAATGATCCTCACATGACATCTGCCTTCCCCATGCATATGTCTATTCTGATCTATTTTTTTTTAAATTTTTTGTATTGTGATTTGGATGAAAGTTTACAGAGCAAATTCATTTTTCATTGTCTAATTCATACACATTTTGTTTTGTAACATTAGTTCTAATTCTCTCAGTGTAATAGCACTTTTTCCAATTAGTCACAATTCCACATCCTTTCTTCCTTCTTTCCACCACTTATTGTCTTCTGAACTTTGTTTTGGGGCATATGTTGCTCTTTTGGTATTATTGTTAAGTGCCGTTGAGTCAGTTCCGACCCATAGTGACCCTGTACAGGGTTTCCGAGGCTGTAAATCTTCACAGGAGTAGAAAGCCTCACCTTTCTCCTGTGGGAACAGCTGGTAGTTTCGAACTGCTGACCTTGCAGTTCGTAGCCCGATTCGTAACCACTACACTACCAGAGTTTTATACGCCTCATTATTTTGAAGAGTAGGTCCTCATGAGTGTAATTGTTCACGTTAATGGTCAGAACTTAACTCATTTTAACAGTGAAAATGTTTGAACCAGTATTTGAGCCTTCAAGTTAGCGTAATTTATGCAGTGACCAAAGTAAACACTACTTTCTTTACACTATTTTTTTATATTTTATATCTAGCTTCAATGAGATGTGGAAATTCTTAATAATATTAATAGCAATGAATATTTAATAAATGATTATTTATAATAACCTTTCATCTTCATTTGCTTATTAAATCTTGGCCCATAGTAGGACTTCAATAAATAGTTTTTCAATTAAAATATATATATATATAGTTTTTCAATTAAAATATGTGTATATATATATATATACACATATATATGTGTGTGTATGTGTATATATGGATAGATAGATATAAAATTATAAATGAATTCTCACAGTAACCCTATAATACAGTTATTTTCATTAACCATTACATAAATCATAACACTTAAATGGATGTGACATGGAGATCATATACAGTATAATCACACATAAGGGAAGGTCTAGAAGAAATTATTTAAAAAAATGAAAAATCTTTGGTAGAGAATTTCAAACCACAAAATTAACGGTTGTTGTTGTTAAGTGCCGTTGAGTCGGTTCCGACCCATAGCGACCCTGTACAGCGTTTCCGAGGGTGTAAGTCTTTACGGGAGTAGAAAGCCTGATCTTTCTCCTGCGGAGCAGCTGGTAGTTTAGAACCACTGACCCTAAGGTTCGCAGTCCGATTCGTAACCACTACGCTATCAGAGCTCCTTAAAATTAATGTTATAGTTTCTAAATCTTCTGCTCTGTCCATATGTTCTACCAAGAATGTTAAATAATGATCGCATTTCTGCTCCATTGGCATTTCTGCTCAACCTGTAAACGTAAGCTTTCTTCACACAAACTAAGTTACCATTATATCTCTATCCTCCTTGCCTTTGATTTTAAACTTCTCGAAAAATTTATTGACACTCACTGCTCTATCTCATTTTTTTTTATCTAGGTACATCCAACTTTGCTGAATAAATTTCAACTAAACTCACAATGTTCCTTTTATATTGAATTTAGCTTTTCTCAAAGTAGCCCTATAAGAAACAAACTAAGATTTCGTCCCTCCTTTCCTTGGGCTATATTATAAAGAAAAAAAATTATCCCTTCTGCTTGAGCCATAAAGTCCCCCATGACTCCATAAAATCACCTCTTCAGTTAACAAGGTAATCTCCTTATACCAAATCCAATGTATGTTCTTATAATCATCCCATTCTTTTTATATTTTAATCATCTCTTTCTTCTTAAAAATCTTCAAATCTTTTGCTCCTCTAATGCAGTATATTCCTGGCTTCCTTCTCTTCGTTACTTCATTTCTATGTGTCTCCTAAAATTGGGTGATTTTGGAGTTTAACATACAGCCACATTTTCATTCCAAATGGCCAACTTTGGTAATTCTTATATAATCTCATAACTTCATCTTTATCTTTAGTTTTGACGTTTCTGATAAATCTAAGTCTCACATAGTCTACCTATCAATGACATCTCAAACTCAAAATTGCTCTTATAAATACAAATTAATAATTTCCCCAATCTTATTGGTCATCTTCAAGCTCTCATTATAGAAGTTGATTGCACTTTCTAATTCCAAATGAGCTAGAGGTCCTTCAAGTCAGTCAGTTGTTGACTGACTGTTATTAATGCTCCAGTACATCTTACATTTCTTCTATTTATTTCTACCACCATGCTCTGTATTATATAGCCACCTACTTAGACTCTTTGACTAAACCCATTCATCATTGCAGTCCATCCTCCATACTGCTATCAGATAAACTTTCTTTATGCAGCTATGATCACATTACATTCTCTTTTTCACTCACTTCTCATACAGTCAATAATACTTACTGAGTATATATGGAGTGCCAATCACTATCTTGAGTAGAGGGGACATTACAATGCATAATATAATCAATACTTAATCTCATAGAACTTATATTTTAGAGATCACATGTTTTCATCAGAAATGAAACCATAAATAGATTTAAAAGAAAATATTCCAAAGGTAGCATAAAGTTCCCATGTCTACAGATAAAATAGGTATATGATTAGGTGACTTCTTTAAGTTTGGTATTCAAGAAAATCTTCATTGAGAAGATAATCTTTCAGCTAAATAACAAATGCCCAAAAGGAGAAGTCCAAGCAAAGATTTTGAGGAAGAGCATTCAAGGACAAAGAATATCTAATATAAAAACCCTAAAGTAAAAATGAACCTGGCATGTTTGAAGACTAGAAATAAGGCCACTATTGAGTAAAGACTATAATAAGAAGGGGAAAGTACTGTTCAAATGCCTCAAAACTGAATGCTTTGACTCAATCCAAGTATAACTAATTGTAGATGAATGACAGGATATAGAAATAGAACTAAATCAGGAGGCAATAAAATGTTTCATTTTTCACAGGCTATCTTTGAGATGTTTTAAATGTGGGTTAAAATTGTAGACTCTGGAATTAGCTTGCCTTGGTAGAGTCTAAGATCTGTCAATGTATAAGCTGGGGCAAGTTATATAACCTCTTTCCTTTACTTTCTTTGATTATGAAAAAGAGAGTAATAATTGCATCTATCTTTAAAAACTCTGTGATAATGCATATAAAGCATTTAGAAAAGTACTTGCCCAACAATATTCAATTAAACTCATTATTTAGATGGTAAACATCTAAATAAGATGAGTAGAGAGAAATCTAACTCCTCTCTGTTGTTTTCTTTACTTGATTTCCACAACTTTACTTCATTTGCTAATCTGGTATTTATTGAAATGTTCAAAAAATGAAGGAGGAGAACTCTGTACAAGTACTAGAAATTAGGAAACTTCTACAAGTTTAGCGGTGGAAGAGAAATCCTCCTCCAGTGTAAATAATACACAGGAGTTGTCTATAGCCTCACCAAAACAAACAAACAAACAAAACCACCTTAATTTTGAGTGACAAGGGCCAAGGACATAAATGGTTGCTGAAATAAATGAGAAGAATGTCATCATAAAAGTTTCCCTGCAGATAGGCAGAATTTAAATGCAGATAAATGGAAAAGTTCCTTTTAAGCATAAACTCATTCTAAATTAGGGGGGAAATATGACACATTTGAGCAAATGAAAGTGTTAAAAATGACAAATTGAAGAAATATCTATAGCTTATCAAGCTAATAAACAGTTTATATATTTCATATGTCATATGTAAGGAACTCTAAAAATTCAGTAGGAAGATGGATACTCTTTCATTCAACAGATAGTTATTAGTGAATTATTACTATATGCCAAGCAATAAGTGAAAATAAACTATTTGTAAATCATTAGCATATGAAATATTTATCTGTTATGTTCAGCATTTCTCAAGCTAAAAAAAAAAAAAACTGAAGAAAACATTTAAGTGTAGACTTTCAATATTGAAGGATTCAGAAAGCATCAAAAGAAGATGGAGAAAAACACATGGCCGATGGTCAACCACTTCAAGAGATAGCATGTAATCAAGAACCAATGGTACTGAAGGAAAAAAATCCAAGGTCTACTGAAGATATTGGCATAGACAAGGCTCCAAAGTTTGATGGAATACAAAATGAAATCTTTCAACAAAGTGACATAGTACTGGAGGCATGCACCTATGCCAAGAAATTTGGAAGACACTTACCAGGCCAATAGATTGGAAGAGATCCATATTTGTGTCCATATGGAAAAGAGGTGACCCAACGGAATGCAGAAATCATGGAACAATGTCATATGCAAATAAAATTTTGCTAAAGATAACTCAAAAATGGCTGCAACAGTACATTGACAGGGAACTGATAGTAGGTCAAACCAAATTCAAATGAACACTTGGAATGAGGGATATCATTGCTGAGTTCAGATGGATATTGAATGGAAGCAAAGAATACTAGGAAGATGCTTACCTGTGCTTCATTGATTCTGCAAAGGTTTTGGATCATGACAAGCTATGGGCAATATTGCAAAGAATGAGTATTCCGTGACACTTAATTGTGATCATGAGGAACCTGGACACAGGCCAAGATGCAGTTTTTTCTAACAGAACAAGGGGACACTGAGTGGTTTAAAACTAGAAGAGGTGTGCACCAGAGTTGAATTCTTTCACTAGACTTACTCATTCTGTATGCTGAGCAAATAAACTGAGAAGCTCAATTATATGAAAAATAATTTGGCATCAGGATTTGAGGAAGACTCATTAACAACATATGATATACAGATGGTAAAATCTTGCTTGGTGAAAGTGAAGAGTATTTAAAATATTTGTTGATGGAGATGAAAGACCACAGCTTTCAATATGGGTTGCAATAAGGAACAAAAATCCTTACCATTGGACAAGTAAATAACATCATGGTAAATGAGGTTATGAAAGTTTTCATTTTTCTTGAATCCATTATCAACATTCATGGAAACAGCAGTCAAGATATCAAATGATGTATTACATTAGAGAAATCTGCTACACAAGATTTCTTTTTAAAGTATTGAAGAGCAAAGACATCAGTTTGAGGACTAAGGTGCACCTGACCAAAGCCATGGTATTCTCAATAACTTCATATGCATGCAAAAATTGGACAGTGAAGAAAGAACACCATAGAAAAATTGATGCATTTGAGTTATTGTGTTGGAGAAGATTATTAAAAGTACCATGGACTGACAGACGCACAAACAAATCTGTTTTCAAAGAACTACAGCCAGAATGTTCCTTAGAAACCAGGGTGGTGAGTTTGTCACTCTTATTTCAGACATATTATCAGAAGGGACCAGTTACTAGAGAAGGATCTCGTGCTTGCTAAAGTGGAGGATCAGCAATGATGACTAAAATAGACCAGGAGAGTCCTGGTGTTGTGTTGTAGAATAAGCACTGGACTGCTAACCACATGGTCAATGGTTCAACGCCACCAGCCACTCCTTGGAAACTCTATCCACAGTCGCTGTGAGTTAGGACTTATTTAACTGTGCTTAATGGCAAATAACAACATCAGTGTCTTCTCCCATCTTCTTTTACTCAGGCACAGCAGGGAAGAAACATTGTTTCATGGGTGTAACAGACTATGACTAGAATTGTAGACATTAAATTATTCACTATACCACAGCGCCCATTAAAAACTTAGGTAGCCTAACAGAATGTGGACATCATCAAACAATATCATTAATATAACATGCAAGTAGTATTTGCTGAAGATCATACAGAAACATTTGCAGCAACATATTGACAGAGAGTGCCAGAAATTCAAGCCAGATTCAGAGGAGCACCTAGTATGCAAGAATCATTTTTGATGTCAGCTAAAAGTAGACAATATCAGAACAGAAAGATGTTTACTTGTACTATATTGCCTATGCCAACACATTCAACTGGGTAGATCATAACAAACTATGGAAAACTTTGCAGAGTGGGAATTCCAGAGTACCTGATTGTGCTCATTAATCTTTTTTTCCCAGCGAGCAAGGTTGTGTCATCTGCATATTGAAGATCGTCTTCCTTTGATTCTGATGCTACGTTCTTCTTCATATAATATAACATCTCAGATTATTTGCTCAGCATGCAGATTGAATAAGTATGGTGAAAGGATGAAACTCTGAAACACATCTTTCCTGATTTTAAACCATTTAGTGTTCCCTTGCTTTGTTCTAACAACTTACTGCCTCTTGGTCAAATGTTGTGCATGCCGACCCAGATGGCACTTAACAACAACATTTCCTTAAAGTCAGCATTTGTTATTAAACATGTTTAAAAATGGGCATTAACTAGAGAATTGAGTTAAGTGTGCAAAAAAGTGGGATTGTTTTAAATGCAAATTTTGGTATTTTTTTCTACCAAAGAATTACTTGTGTTCTTTTGGAAATTCCCACTTGGGGAGAATACAATCTTTCATCAGGAAACTGTTTCCTGGTAACCTTGGATTAAAAAAATATTTTTTTTTTAAATTTGGTCTCTAAATCAACTAAGAGTTGTTTGTTTTGCTTTGTTTTATCACTCAGAGGGCACTTGGGAACATTTTTGGCTGTAACAACTGGAGCTGGGAGAAGTGACTAAAGGAATCTAGACAACTGAGGCTCAGGAATTCTTCTAAATAACCTACAATACACAGGACAGAACACCACACCAAAGAATTATTCAATCCCAAATATCAGTAGTTGAAGAAACTTGGTCTAAATGGATAGAGGATTTAGAAACTATGAAACACATGTTTTGAGAGGGGATAGTTGAATGAAATCTCAACTTTGCAATCAATTAGTGTAGTGGATTATGAGCTAGGCTGCTAACCAAAAAGTCAGTAGTTTCAATCTACCAGTTGTTCCATGGAAGAAATACTAGGCTTTTTCCTCCCCAAAAGAATACCCAACCAAGCAAGCTCAGGGGATGGTCCCAGAACTCTGAACCACATATAAAGGAATATTTAGAGGTTGGAAGGCTTGGAGCTCAGGAATTTTGGCAGAAGCAAGAAATCTATTGCTTTCTAGTCCAGGACGCTCAGCTGCCCCAGGAGCTACCATCTTGGGTGAGACCATGTTGGGGAAGGATCAGAGCGTCCACAGACTCCTGGAAGAACCACAGAGATAAAGGTGTGGACATTATTTTCTTTTGGTATCTGTTCATTGGTCCCTTGCTGTCTGCACACCTTCATTCTGATGACTATAGGGGTGCCTGAGCAAGTGGACACCCCAGCCACACCCTCGGAGGGTTCTACTATGCATGCACACAGATCTCCTCGAAATTTAAAGAGACAGTTTCCAATTAAAACTAAATGGCCGCAGTTGGCCCTGAACTGTTTACCACTAGAAAAAAGGCCTCAACAGGGATTGTGGGGCAGGACAAGCAGACAAAAAAAGGAATTAAGTCGAAAATTAAATCCTAAATTCCGTCAAAGCTCCGTCAACAACAACACGGAACACCGGGCCAAGAGGGCTCATGAGACAGTGTTGGAATTCTGAAACAAATATAAAGGTATGTTTGGAGGATTGGAGGGTTTACAGCTGGGGAATTTGAAGGGAATCCAGAAATCCATTGTATTCTGGATCAAGACACTCAGCTGTTCCAGGAGCCGCCATCTTGGGAGAGAACATCTTGATTGTATCATATCAGGAGAGAACATCTTGATTGTAGCTTGATTGTATCAGGATTGACATCGAAATTTAAAGTGACAGTATCAACATAAAACCAAACGGCCACTACTCGTCTGTCTGTCATGCTGTGGTGGCTTGAGTTGCTGTGATTCTGAGTATTTTAAATAACTGGCAGGATCACCCATGGTAGACAAGTTTCAGATGAGCTTCCAGACAAAGACAGACTAGGAAGAAAGAGTGACAAACTACTTCCGAATCGCTGGTCACTGAAAACTCTATAATTGCAGAGAAACATTGTCAGATACAGGACTGGAAGGTGGGAAGGCACTCAGAATGCGACTGGGGAAAAAATGGCTCAAAGTAGAGTTGACCACAATGACGTGAATAGAGTTAAGCTCGGGGGAGAAAAGTGCACAGAACCTTCATTTGCTGATGGTCCACAACTCAAGTTGAAGAGAAACAGCCATAAACATCCATTGAAAATTGGACCGTAGAATGTGCGAAGTATGAATCTGGGAAAATTGGAAGTTGTCAAAAATGAA
>NW_006408520.1:51875351-51903943 GCF_000296735.1 Chrysochloris asiatica
CGTGGAAGAATTGATGCCTTTGCGTTGTGGTGTGGGATGAAAATACTGAAAGTTCCATGGACTTCCAAAAGAACCAATAGATCTGTTTTGGAAGAAGTGCAGCCAGAGTGCTCCTTGGAGGCCAGGATGGCTAAGCTTTGTCTCTCATATTTTGGACATATTGTCAGGAGAGAACAGTCACTGGAGAAGCATGTCATGCTAGGTAAGATGGAGGGTCAGAGAAAAAGAGGAAGACCCCCAACGAGATGGATTGGCCAGGTGGCAGCATTAATAGACTCAAGTGTGGCAGCTGTAGTGAAGTTGGCCCAGGATCTGACATTGTTTCATTCTGCTGTGCATGGGGTCGCTATGAGTCGGTTCCGACTCGATGGCATCTGACAACAACAACAAAAACAAAGATTTATAGTCTCCAAAACCCTATACAGGATCATTATGAGTCAGAACTGACTTGATGGTGCACAACCACAACCAACCTACATAACCTGCAGTGTTTTTTTTAATAGATGCAGTAAGTAGTAAGAACCTAAGTGTACTGAGTCAGTCAGATACAGGTTTGAATTTGTTTTCTCTCTTCCTTTCCATTTCCTATGACTTCTAAATTATCAAAATAAGATGTTGCTAGAAATCTGTATGGAATAAATAAGCACTCAACTTTAGCTTTTATTATATCAAATGCAAAAAAAAAAGAAAAGTCAACTAATCAATATGCTAATTCCCACTCACTATAAAGAAACTCCACTCAGTGACTTATCTGGATATTGAAGGAGAGGTATGTGTGAGGTTCAATTAGATGATGTAAGATAAGAATATCATCTGTGTTTTTCATCATTAGCATTCTTCTCGAAGACCTTCCAAATTATATTTGAAGTCTCTGCTTTCTTCCAAAGCATTTTGTCATATTCTAAAAACACAATGTAAGTTGAAAGAAGAGTATTTCAAAGTCGGATGCATATATGCAAGAGATCTTCATTAAGGTTTAATAAAAAATATTAGAAATTCTATTTATATTTATTTATATTAAAAATAATTAAGCTTTGTGGGTATTTAACGCAAATGTATACTGATATCCCATATCAGTCAGCCATATGCCACATACAGTACCCAAAATATATTAAAAGCACATTTGAAATTCTAAAATACAGAGCCAAGAAACTCTTTACATTTTTGTCAGCTATTAATACATGAAGATGTGTACAGTTTTAATTAGCTCAGTTAAATAGATTTAAACATTCTAATATATGTTTTACTGAACCATCTCTTACAAAATGAGCTTTAAATCAACTCTTGAAAAATCTGTCTTTAAAATATTCCTGTGAAGAAACCGCTGATAACAAGTTTTGTTGTTGTTAAGGGCTGTCGAGTCGGTTCTAACTCATAGCAACCCTGTATGAGGTTTCCAAAGAGCAGCTGGTGAGCTTGACCTGCCAACCTTGCCGTCTAAACCTACCTTGAAGTCCAGCTCATTAACCTGCAATGCCACACCAGGAGTCTGATCACAAGTATTACTAATGCTCAAAAAATGCCTAAGCTCACTTACATCGAGTAGACGCTGACTCATAGCAACTTTTTATAGGTTTTCTAAGACTGTAAGTCTTTACAGGAACAGATAGCCTCATCTTTCATCCTAGGAGCAGCTGGTGGGTTAAACCCTTGAGGATAGCAGTCTAATGCCTAATCCACAGTGTCACCAGGACTCCTTATTACTAATAATTTTTGTTGTTACTAATTATTGTCCAATTATTTCTGACTCATAGCAACACTGTATAGGGTTTCTGAGGAGTGGCTAGTTGGTTTGGCACATCGACCTTGCAGTTCAAACCAACCTTGTGATCTTGTGCTTATCCTACAGCACCATGAAAGGACAAGTCCTAGTAGAGACAAATTTAGCATGCTGACTCTTACCTATTTAGTAACCAGAACTTTTATTATGTCACAAGTCCAGTTAAAATACCAAAGATTTATAATTAAACTGTAGCCATAAAAGTAAATGCGCTTCTTAGAAATAAATACTGTTCTTAGAAAATAAATATTGAAGAATTTAGTGATAAAGCGGTATATTGTCTCCAACTTAGTCTCAATTAGTTCAGAAAAAAAGAAAATAGAATGATAATGCAAATAATTAGCAAATCTGAAGAAAGGGTGTACAGAAGTTTCTGATACTATTCTTTTAACAGACTTTATGTTTGAGAAAATAATAAAATAAAAATTTATTCTAAAAATATATGGGTTGGAGGGAACAAAGCTCCAAAATGAATTAGCTACTTACTACAGTTTCCAGTATAGTGCACTTAAAGCTAGATTTAATAGAGTGGTAGTGGCGGTAGCTAGTTTATATTGTTTTCTATTTAAAGTGAAATGGTGATTTTAATTTGCTTTTTACCCTTGTAAAGCACAACAAAGTAGCCTGCATTCTTTTATGGACTTCTAAGAATTGTTGCTACTTTGTTTTCTATGAATAAACATTTTTCTAAACTTGCTATGAAAAAGTTATATTCCATGCTTTACTTTTGGAAAACAAGAAAAACAGAAGAAATAGAGGAAAAGGAACTATAAAAATGATAATTTAGTTTTGATAAACAGAGGTGGAAGAAATATAGTCTCTAAAGACTGTAGTACTAAATCATTCAGAACTCATTTGTGGGGATGTGTCATGTTAAATCATAGCAAAATGAACCAATACAGAAAGCATCTTCTAGCCAATCAGATTCATGAATCATGGTTTCATAGGCAGCCTTGGCTATCCATCATCAGCTTCATATTCTTGGAGTTCTACTTTCACCTCCAATTTTTCAGTAGAAAAACCAGAATCAGAAACTGTTTTTAACCCTTAACTCAGATATTCTAGTTAAGCAGGAAGATTGGTTGTAGTGGTGGTTATGTTCTGTGGAGTTGGTTCTGATTCATAACAACACTGTGTAGAGTTTCTGAGGCTATAAATCTTTACCAGAACAAAAAGCTTCATCTTTCTCCCTCAGAACATCTGGTAGTTTCGAATTGCTGACCATGAGATTAGCTCTAGACTTGCAACCACTAGGCTACCAAAGCTCCCTAACAGGAAGATTTGGTATGTTGTTAAGTGCCTTTGAAGTTGGTTCTGACTCATAGCAAACCTGTATTGGGTTTCCGAGGAACACTGCTGAGTTTGAACTACCGACTTTACTGTTCAAGCCGACTTTTTGATCCAGTGTTTATCCTACAGCGCCACACAAGTTTTGTTGCTGTTAAGTGCCATCAAGTGTATTAAGACTCATAGAGACACTGTACAGGGTTTCCTAGGAGCGGCTGATGAGTTAAATGACCACACAAGATTGTTGTTGTTGTTAAGTGCTGTTGAGTGGATTCCAACCCATAGCGACCCTGTATAGGATTTCCAAAGAGCAGCTGCCCCTCCCGCTGAGCAGGGCCTTGTCATGAAATTAAATGTGGAATCCACAGCATTTGCTTGTGGTTTTTCAAGTGAGCTTGAACCACTGACCTTGCAGTTCAAATGACTTTGCAGTCTGACACATTAGCCCACAGTGCCACAACACAAAATTAACTGGTATTAAAGACAATTTAGCATTTAAATTAGATTTTCTGCCAGAACATATCAACCTGAATGGTTTGGCTGGGTATGAAAAGGGTTGAGGATTAGGAATTTTGCACTCTGGATGACAGGAATATGTGAATCTGAATTTCCCCACAGTAAAAACACTGGAGTTTGGGGAAGGTATATAGTGCAAAATCATCCTGATACTCAGGGTATTGGAGTGGTTACAAGTCATTCAGCATCACAGCCTTTCTGTGGGAGAAAGATGAGGCTTTCTGCTTCTATAAAGAAACCCTATGTAGGGTTGCTATGCGTCATAACCAATTCCACAGCACATCACCACAAACTCATAATTTTCCCCTGCCCCACAAACCAATTAGCCCAAAACTGAAATTAAAATCCTGCCAGAGAATGGACAAAGTAGTCAATATAACAATGAAAGTCCGGAAATATAAAGCAACTGTACTTGGTTCTAATCACACGTCTAACATTTACTAGATACCTAATTTTAATCTTCAGTTTCTTTATATGTAAAATAAATCTAATGTGAGCTTCATTAAATTATTTTAGTGATTAAAGAAATGATGTATATAAAAATTGATGAGATGTTTAACTCTTAATAAGTACAAAGTAATTGAAAGCTGTTATTATTATGGTTAGAGTGAGCAAATATATACTTATGGAAATCCCAAGGATCTAACTCAACTTTGAGTATTCCAGTTCCCCAATTTACTTTTATATCACTCTCAGTACTGAAATTAGCACTTGATATAAGAAAATAAACTGAAAGAAAGGTGGTGATAGTTCTTGTTATTAATCACTGCCAAGTTGGTTCAGACTCATAGCAACCCTGCATAAGGTTTCCGATGATTAGCTGGTGGGTTTGAACTTTGTGGTTAGCAGTCCATTGCTTATCCTATGGTGTCACACCAGGTCTTCAGGAAATAAAGGTACAAGAAATAAAAGAAGAAAACTAACAGCGATCTTCAGAAATATTTTTATGGAGGAAAACATCCATATAACAAATTCAGCCTCAATGTGCTATTTTTCATCCTCAAATGTAGCCTTATCTCTACACCAAGGCAGCTTAATGTCTTGATGGCTATCTCTGATGAGAGAAGCATACTTCCTGGTTTAACTCTTGGTTAATCACTGGATAATCATGTAACCTTGGGAATAAATCCATCAGCTTGAATTTTGGGGAGGACCAAATGAGTTAAATGCAGAAGGTGCTAACAGAGCATGTATCTGGCATATCGGTATGAGTCGGAACCGTCTGCATGGCTCTTCACAACAACAACAAACTCAATAAAGAGAAGGTCATTCAATAATGCAATGTCTCTAGTCATTCTGAAAAATTTCCATAATTACTAACTTGCTGAAAAAAAGAAACAAACAACTTAGAGACACACACTATGTTTTCATTTAATATAGTATTTGTTGTTTTAAGTGCCATTAAGTCAGTTCTGACTCATAATGACCCTGTGTAGGGTTACCGAATAGAGGCCAAAGGATTCAAACAGCAGACCTTGTGGTTAGCAGTCCAGTACTTATCTTCCTGTGCTACATCAGAACTCCAATACAGTACTTAGAGACATGAAAGTGTTGTACCTTGTAAACTGCCAAGTGCAAGGCTGTAAATCCATTTCTTGTCAGCCGAGATGGGCGGAGCCCTTTTAACATAAGGGTTCGAATATGCGATTTAGTACCTTAAAGAGGGGAGAAAAAAAAAAAAAAACTGATTAAAACTATCTGTGGGTGGATCTGGTGATTAAAAATCTCTGACTTACTTAATGGTATATGTCATTCTACTGTATGAAAATGTCAAACCGCTGTTCATTAGGCCATTTGCAAAATGTTCTATTAATTGACAGCCTTACTTAAAAGTGAACATTTCTACTTCACTTGGGAAACTATTATCATGCTGTATATTTTGATGTGCTTGTCTTATATTTTTATTTCTTGTTCTCATCATCGGATGATTTTAAAAACATGAATTCATTCATCTTAATAAATTATTGGTGATAATGCTTATATTTTTAAAAATTCTGGTTGTAGGGTATTCCTCAGATCATCATTAGCCGTTAAATACCATTTAGTTGGTGCAATTCATAGCAACCCTGTGTAGGGTTTCTGAAGAGTGACTGATAAGTCTGAATGCCTACCAAAGCTCTGGTAGCAGTTCTGATGAGGCTTGCTGCTCTCTTAAAGATTTACAGCCTCGGAAGTCCTATATGGGGTTGCTATGTGTCTATACTGACTCCAAGGCCCATAGCCACCACCACCTTGCAGTTCAAAAAAACTTGTGGGCCAGTGCTTATCCTATAGCACCACACTAGGACTCCTCATTAACATTGTTGCTGTTGTTACGTGCCATTGAGACCCCATAACGACTCTATATCGGGTTTCCAAGGAGCAGCTGGTAAGCTTGAACCACCGACCTTAAGTTCAAACCAACTTTGCAGTCCAATGCACCGCACCAGGACTCCAAATCATTACAGGAGCAGAAAGCCTCATCTTTTTCCTACAGAACAGCTGGTAGTTTCAAACTACTGACCTTGAGGTTAGCAGGCCAACTTGTAAGCACTACACTACCAGAACTCCTTTTCATTAACATTAGTGCTTCTCATATTTAGATCAGAAAAATACTGAGGATATGATCAAATTCGGAAGGCATGGTAGGAGGATGATCAGTCTGGTAAAGGTAACTTAGTTTGTTTGAGATGAATGGTTATGGAATATAGTTAAAGTTGATACTTATACATCAGTGGTCTATGTAAAAACTGTCTTCAATGAATACTAGGTTGGAGGGACATAACTCGTGTCAACAATTCAGTATATTTACTGAGTGTCTACTATGTGTGAGGTATGACTCTTGGTGCTTGGGTTACACTAATGAACAGAACAGAACAAACGATGGAGAAATTAAACACTTCAGCTCAGTCTTCACATCAAGATTTTATCTTTGGCATTCATCACTTTCCACATATTCTTACTGCATATTGCAAAGCAACTGCTTGATGATATTTTAGGCAATGCTTTAAATGTTTCTGAATTTAACCTAATTCCTAAATGATATGCCCAATACTGAAGATGCTTTTTGACTTCCAAGCAAACTAAGTGATTTGGGTCAGAGAAGGAACACAACAAAATTTAAATAGAGATTCAAAGCCAGATCAATTGGAATGGATGCCTGAAAGTGATTGCTTTATCTGAAGGTTATCAGGCCTGAAGGGGGCAAAGCAAAAAGGAAAATTGAATATGAAAAGAATTCTCATGTAGACTATGAAACTGCTTGAATCGCTGACCATATACATATAAAACCAGTTTGAAAAGTAGCAAGTTTCAAATGCTCACCTCCACAAATGCAACATAAATGAAGTAGAGACAGCCCATTTTCTGTGCGGTAATTTAAATTGACTTTACTGAAGGCTTCATCAGAGCTGAAAAAAAGATTTTACAGACGATCACAAATTTAATCTTTTAGTGTATTGTCTTTCATTTGAAAAATTATAGGATGGAATCCTAATACTATAAATTCAGAAATAATTTTTTTCCAGTATTCTTTTGTATCTAGAGGAAGTACTCATATGTTAAATATACCTCTATGTTGTTTTTGGTGCTGTCGAGTCAGTTCTGACTCATAGTGACCCAGTAGAGGGTTTTACAGGCTATAAATCATTATGGGAGCAGAAAACTTCCTATTTTCCTCTAGGACTGGCTGGTGAATTTGACCTTGTTGTTAGCAGTCCAGTGCTTATCCTGTAGTGCTACTAGCACTCCAATACCACTATAAAATTGAGAATTATAATACTAACAATTTGAAAGAACGAGTGTAAACTGAAGACTGTCATTCACAGTTCTGTGTTTTTATGTATAATTCCAACTTCTTAAAGCACCTTCAAGATTTAGAAAGTATTGTTGAGTTGGTTCTGACTCATAGTAAATGGGAAGCAGAGAAATTTGAAAGTAAGTTTATTTCTCCCCCCCTCACCCTCACACACACACAAATGTTCACATCATCTCTATGGAGAAATTCAGGAAAGTTTCTCCAAAGGCGGAGGGGGGTGTGGTGTACCATCTGATCAGACAGGAAAAAGGAGTTAATCCCAATGTATTACAAATTCTACCTGAAGCAAAGTTTCCTTGTACTATGACTGGGTCAGGACCAAACTGTGGTAGGGTACTGAGATATAGTCCCAGGTGATGAGGGGTGTTAGTGATTCTATTAATACAATCCTTGCCTTAGTCTGAACAAAGACCGTTACCCCAGGAGGGCTCTAGACAGTCATAGGTAGCCTTTGAAAAGAAATGCAAAGCTAAAATTGCAACCTCTTGAGGTCACTAACACTCCCAAGACAATTTTCAGTAGAAACGAAATTGTGTCCTTGGCCTCCCAGGTCAATTTGAAGCTGCCTTCTACCTGTTTAAATCCCTAGCAATTTTAGCTAGATAGCATAGTCTTTGGTGAGTGAGCCTTACATGTCATTTGTAAAGTACTTACACTTGAAAGGTATTATAAATTCAGAACATTATCAGCAAGGCACCCAGTTAAGAATATCAAAAGCAACTGGAATTTTAAAATAGAAAAAGAAAGGTACTGTTCTCCATAGAACTGATAAATGAGAAAACCTCTTAATCTAGGGAGGTTGAAAGACCTCAGCGAAATACTTTAAGCAGCAATGGCAAGTCCAGTGGTTTGTTCACACAGACTTTAAAAAATTTCTGGACTTTTCTAGCATCCTAGTCTTCTTGTTTTCCATGTTTAATTTCCCAGCAACAAAGTCTACATGCAAGCTTACTTGTGTTGAGAAATATCTTAATTTGTTCTGGAATACAAAACATAAACTTACAATAAACTCCAATGAGCCATTTTTATAAATGTTGATAATATAAGATATCAGGGAGGCTAAGATTTCATGATAGAAGTTAAGGATTTAACTCACTTGTATCTGCACATTGGCATTGATGCAGTGCAATGAATGTTGCAAACAAAATTATTTCTGATGAAAATAAAGTGAAATCTGTGGCAGCTGGAACTCAATAAGATTGTCTTATTTTTCCGGGTATTACAAAATCTCTATCTTTAACAGGGTACAGTTTCATCACTTTATTTTTTTATAACTTTTTATTGTGATTAAGATGAATGTTTACAAAGTAAATTTCATTAGCATTTTGTTTCATACCATTGATTAGTACCCACAACGTAACAGAACTTGTTCCACTTTCAATTCATTGTGTTTCCCATTTTCGTTAGTTGGTTTATTTTACTGTTCCTTCCTTTCTGAACCTTGTCCCTGGGCAAATTCTGTCCTTTTGATCTAGTATCATTGATTGCTATAAGGAGTGCTATTTACCTGGTGTTCTTGTTTACATTATAAATCCGTCTATTGTTTAGCTGAATGTGGAACCTCAGGTGTGAGTTCATTTTCAGGCTTGAAGTGTAACTAAGGGCCATAGATTCAGGAGTTCATCCTGTCTGTATCAGAAAAATAAATATGGACTTTTTTATAATTTGGTTTTGGTCCATATTTTTCTCCTACTCTATCCAGAACCTTCTATTGGGATCCCTTGCAGATCAGTTGTGATAGCTGGATACCATTAGTTCTTTTGGTCTCTGGGTCATGGAGGCTGAAGCTCATGTGATCCATTAGTTCTTAGGACTAATTGTTTCCTTAACTTTTTTTAATTTTCTTCACTTTTCTTTGTTTGGGGCAGGGAAAGACCAATACTTGTCTCTTAGAGGACCACTTAGCTATAAGACCCCAGTCAAGACTCACAAAGTTGGATGTAGAGCACTGTCTTTGTGGATTCTGCTGTGCCAATTGACTGTTATGTCCCTTGAGACTGTTTACCTCTGGTGCCTTTAACACTTGATTCCACCCAGTGTCTTCCTTTGTCTTAATCATTTTGTGTTGACCTCCCTGGTAGTCTATGCCTTCCCTTTCACCCAAGTTAACATATGTCTACCCTCTTGTTAGTAATTCACACTTGTTTCCTCTCTCACCTCTGGCAACAAAGTAAATTTGTTTTTGTGTGATAACCTTTTATGAACTTTTATAATAGTGGTGTCCTACACTACTTGGATTTTTTGTGATTGACTTATTTCTCTTAGTGTAATGTGCTCCAAGTTCACCCGTATTATGAAGTATTTTGCAGATTCATTGCTATTTTTTAACATTGTGTGATCCATGCAATAAGCACTGGACTTTGAATCCCAAGATTGGCAATTGGAGCCCAACAGCCGCTATGTGAGAGAAAGAATAAGCTTTCTACACTCTAGAAGATTTAAAGCATCAGAAATCCTTTACATGGTCCCTATGAAATGGAACCAATTCCATGGCACTTAGTAACAGCAAAATATTCCGTTCTGTGTATGTACTATAGTTTGTCTATCCATTTATCCATTTACGGGCACTTAGGTTGTTTCTTTTGGCAGTCCATGGCACTTTCAATATTCTCCTCCAACACCATAACTCAGAAGCATCAATTCTTCTATGGACTTCCTTATTCACTGTCCAGCTTTCACATGCATATGAGGTTATTGAAAATACCATGGCTTTGGTCAGGCACACACCTTAGTCCTCAAGCTAACATCTTTGCTCTTCAACACTTTAAAAAGGTCTTGTGCAGCAGATTTACCCAATGCAATACATCATTTGATTTCTTGACTGCTGCTTCCGTGAGTGTTGATAGTTGATCCAAGAAGAATGAAGTCCTTGACAACTTCAGTCGTTTTTCTGCTGATAAGAATGTTGTAATGGTGAGAATTTTGTTTTGTTGACATTGAGATGTAATCCATACCGAAGGCTGTGTTCTTTGATGTTCATCACTAAATGTTTTAAGTCCTCTTCACTTTCAGCAAGCAAGGTTCTATCATTTGTATATCTCAGGTTGTTAATGAGTATTCCTACAATCCTGATGCAACGTTTTCTTCAGATAGCCCAGCTTCTTGGATTATTTATTTGGATTATTTATACTCAACATGCAGGTTGAATAAGTACAGTGAAAGAATACAGCCTTGTGGCACAACTTTTTAAATTTTAAACCATTCAGTGCTCCCATGTTCTGTTTGAACAACTGCTTCTTGGTCCAGGTACAGATTCCTCATGAGCACAATTAAGTGTTCCAGAATACTCGTACTTCACAATGTTGGCCATAGCTTGTCATGATCCACACAATCAAAAGCCTTTGCGTAGTCAATAAAGTACAGGTAAACATCTTTCTGATATTCTCTGCTTTCAGCCAAGATCCATCAGACATCAGCAATGATATCCCTCATTCCACAGCTTCTTCTGAATCCGGCTTGAACCTCTGGAAGTTCTCTGTCAATGTATGAATGTAGCCATTTCTGTATTATATTGAAAGTACCATGGGCTGCCAAAAGAACCAATAGATCCATTTTTGAAGAAATGCAGCCAGAGTGCTCGTTGGAGGCCAAGATGGCCAAACTTTATCTCTCATACTTCGGATATATTGTCAGGAGGGACCAGTCACTGGAGAAGGATATCATGTTTGGTAAGGTGGAGGGTCAAAAAAAAAAGAGGAAGACACCCCAACAAGATGGATTGGCCAAGTAGCAGCATTGATGGACTCAAGCGTGGCAACAGTAGTGAGGTAGGCCCAGGATGGGGCAGTATTTCATTCTACTGTGTATAAGGTGGCTATGAATCGGTACCGACTCGATGGCACCTAACAACAACAACAAGGTTGTTTCCGTCTCTTTGTTATTATAAATAGTACTTTGATGATCTTTCGTGTGTATTTATCTATTCTTGTCTTGGCTCATATTTCTGTAGGATATATATGAGTAGTGGGATTTCTGAATCATTTGGTAGTTCTATTTCTAGATGGTATTTCTATTTCCAACTTTTAAAGGAAGAACTGTACTTTTAAGTTTTTATTGTGAATTGATTGATAGTTTACATGGCAGAACATCAGTTTTGCACTCATCATTTCATTGCAATGATTACAATCCCTTCCATGCATCATCGTTCAACAGTATTTGCTTCTATTCGCTCTGTTTTTGTTTGTACACAAAACCACTCAGGAATATATAATAATTTAAACAACCAAAGGGTACATTCTGCAAGCTTGCCTCCTGGCCACCAGCACACAGTCCATCTCTTTCCATAAGTCTAGAGGCCTCAGCTTCTATCTCTGTCCATGTCCTCATCTCTGCCTTCATCTCTTGTGTCGCTGCTTCTCTGGATAGGGTCCCACATTCTACTTGTACTCTTCTCCCTTGATGGTAATAGGGTCCTCTGTTTCTGGATTGTAAGATTAACTACTTCCTCATTTTTGTTACAAAACTTCTACCTTTACAGTTGTGACAGTTACAATTAGTCATAATTACAGTTACTCACTATTGAATCATAAGAATCTTATCCCCATCTCATTTTACCATACCTTTCTAGACAAGATGAAAACTATTCAGTAGGGACTCTGTCTTCCCCCGCACACTCTTACATTAAACTACCATTTGAAAACTTGTAAGCCAGTCACTTTGTGCCTTTATCACTTCCTCATTTTAGGTAGCCAAAGTCTGAGTTGGCTACCTACCCTGTATACAGAGGGCATAGGACTAATACTTGATGTGACGACTCCTTCCCTTTCAATTGGTATTCTGAGCTATCACATCCATAGTATAGATCAAGTTCATCAAATTGTAGCAATTTACACTTGTTTCCTTTAGCAAAATTTTTTTTTATCTTCCTCTTTTCAAGTTATGATCATAAAACCATAAAAGATAGGTCAAATGGACACTATCTGCAAGTTTGGGCATTCTTATGTGTCTCCCTCACTTCATATCAGCTTGATGCTTCACTCTCAGCTCTAGCCCTCCATGGCTATGTCTTTGCCCATGAGGTCAGGTATCCCCAGGTCTCACCATAGTTTGGACCATCAGCCCTTCTTCTTCTCTCTCTCATCTCCAGGTCAATGGGAGTCAACATTACTTCATTGAAGCAAAGATGAAACAAGGAATTTAATGCAACAGGTATTATGTACATCAACCCTGTGCAGAGCTCTCTTGGGGAGGAAGAGATGAAATATTCATAGTCCAAAAACATAGTTCAAGGAGCCCTGGTGGTATAGTTGGTTACATCTTAATCTGCTAACCACAAGGTCTGCAGTTTGAATCCACCAGCTACTCTGAGGGAGAAAAATAAGGTTTTATGCTACAGTAAAGATTTTTTTTTATTATAAACTGAGTGATAGTTTACATGGGAGAATGTTGGCTTTATACCATCATTTCATTGCAATGATTACAGTCTCCTCCGCGCATCATCATTCTACATTTGTTTCCATTCCCTCTGTTTTTCTTTTTTTTTTTATGGGGTGGTGGGTAGGGATATGTACACATACCCACTCAGGAACATATATAAACAACCAAAAGGCACATTCTTCAAGCCTAACTTCTGGCTGCCAGCACTCAGTCCCTCCCTTTCCTTGCGCCTAGAGTCCTCAGCTGCTATCTCTGTCTATGTCCCCATCTCTGCCTCCATCTCTGGTGTCACTGCTTCTCTGGATGGGGTTCCACGTTCTGCTTGTGCTCTTCTCCCTTGATGGTCCTAAGGTCTCTGTTTCTGGACTGTAAGATTAACTACTTCCCTATTTTTGTTACAAAAGTTCTACCTTTACAGTTGTGACAGTTGCAATTAGCCATGATAACAATTACTCACTATTGAATCATAAGAATCTTATCCCCATCTCATTTTACCAGACCTTTCTAGACAAGATGTAAACTATTCAGTGGGGACTCTATCTTCCTTTGCATACTTTTACACTAAACTACCTCTTTAAAACTTGTAAGCCAGTCATTTCATGCCTTTATCACTCCATTTTAGGTAGCCAGTGTCTAAGTTGCCTGTCCCTATCTACCCTGCATACAGAAGAGATAGGATTGACATTTGATGTGAAGACTCCTTCCTGCTCTGTTGGTATTTTAAGCTATTACATCCATAACTATAGGTCAAGTTCATCAAATTGTAGCAATTTACACTCATTTCCTTTATCAAAAAAAAATTTTTTTTAATCTTCCTGTATCAAGCCATGGAGGCTAGGTCAAATGAATACTATCTGCAAATTTGGGTGTTCTTGTGCATGTCCCCTCACTTCATATCATCTGGCTGCTTCACTCTCCGCTCTAGCCCTCCCTGGCTATGTCCTTGTCCATAGAAGCAAGAGTCTCTAGATCTCACCACACTTTGGACCAACCAGCTCATTCTCTTCTCTCTATCATCTCCAGGTCAACGGGAGTCTATAGAATGTGGTTGAACTCAGCCAATTTCTTCATTGCTGCCTTTCCTCTTCTTCCATTCACCAGTATATCAATGTGGTCACCTGTAAGCTTACATGCATGCTCGTGTGTTTCCTTTGACTTTCAGTCTTGGTGGGGAGGACCACGCTTTTTGTCTTGCCATTTTTAAATCACTCCTTTTAATGAAGATATTTGAATTTTTCTTCTCTAACAAATTTCCACCTCACTCAGGTTCCAGCTTTCATAGCTTTTAATGTACTACTGTTTTAAACACTTACCCAAAATGATCATAATTGTAAATGCTATAGTAATTTTTAGGTCTGTGCTTTGACCTCACAGAACAACATGGCTTTTCAGAATTTGTGACTTTTGTCTGAACCAGGCTTGACAACCCCCAAAATCAATTGTACTACAGTATCTTATAATAAATTGAATTAAGATCAAATGACTAAGACTAAGTGAATCCATTTGCAGAGGTTTTCTTTGTGGTGTGACTTCAAAAAATAAAGTTATTCTGAAGAGCTGAATTATGCTTTTAAAGTCAATTAGATTGGATTTTTCTCTTAACATTTGTAGGAAATCAGTATCTATAAGTAAAAAGGGAAAGACAATTGACAGGCAACCAAGGATGCTGGTGGACAGTGATTCAGAAAATCAGCTGCTTTGACTTAACTTCTATCAACCTTCTATTATTCAAGCAGTAAAACACACAAATAGCAAACAATTTACTGGGGCTAGGAAGGGAAGGCATAAATAAAATGTAAAGGACTAATTAGACTGTATCCTAAGAGAAAGACAAGGACCCCTGTTGTCACAATAGTTAAACACTTGACTGCTAGCCAAAAGATTGATGGTTTGAACCCACCCAGCAGTTCAGTAGAAGGAAGATCTGGTGATCTATTTCATTAAGATTATTGCCTAAAAATCTCTATTGGGTAGTTCTATTTTTGTCATATAGGGTCACTATGAATGAAATCACCCAACAACAAAGAGAAAAACAAAGTGGAAAACAGTTTCATTTGAGCTAATGTTAATGAGCCTAATGACAAACCATAAAAGAAAAAGAGAAAAAAAAAAAAAAAAACAAAAAAAAAAAAAAAAAAAAAAAAAAAAAACCCGCTTTGGAACTGTTTTGTAGAAATGAATTGCCTCAGAATCTAGTCAGTTCATTATGTACCTTCAACATTACATAATGGGGTCCTGGTGTAGTGCTATAAGTTTGGCAGTTCAAAAACAAGATTGCCAGTTCAAATCCACCAGCCACTCTAGCAAACCCTATATGGGATTGTTATAAGTCAGAACTGGCTCAATGGCATTTAACAGCAACACCTACAAAACACTTACTATGTACCCTACCTCTGTTCTTTTCCTTTCAGGTTGTTTTTTAAAAGTCTCTATGGTACAAACAACCCACTAAAGGTAGGTAGATTCCTGCAGATTGACTACAGCATTCATCAAAGACTCTTTGCCCATCATCTGTTAGTTTGTTGTACAAGGGTAACGTATGTGTTTCTGAGATGCTAGAAACTACCACAAGTATTTTAAATACCATCAGGGTCATCCATGGTAGGCAGGTTTTAGCAGAGCATCCAGACTAAGACAGACTAGGAAAAAGAGGCGGACCACTTCTGAATGACTAGCCACTGAAAACCTTAGGAATAACAGTGGAACATTGTCAGTTATGGTGCCAGAGATCTCAGGTTGGAAGTCACTCAAAATATGATTGGGGAAGAGCTGTCTCCTCAAAGTAGAGTAGACCTTAGTGACATAGATGGAGTAAAAGTTTTCATGACCTTCATTGCTAATGTGGCACAACTGAAAATAAGAAGAAAGAGCTACAAACATCCATTAAAAATTGAAACATAGAATGTATGAAGTGCAAATCTGGGAAAGTTGGGTAGAAGCTGTCAGAAATGAAATGAAATGCATAAAGTTCAATGTCATAGGCTGAAATGGATTGGTACTGGTCATTTAAAATCAGCTAATCATATGGTTTACTATAATGGAAACAAAAAAACTGAAGAGGAATATAGTTGCATTCATGTCAAAAAGAATAATTCAAGATCTAGCTTGAAGTGCAATCCTCTCTGTGAAAGGATAATATCCACATGTCTACAAGAAAAAACATGTAATACCATTATTATTCAAGTTTACACACCAGCAACTAAAGCAAGTGACGATGAAATTAAAGAATTCTATGAATTTCTTCAGTGTGAAATTGATAGAAAATCAAATCAAGATGCATTGATAATTACTGATGATTGCAATGTAGAAGCTGGAAACAAAGAGGAAGAATCTGAAGTTGGAAAGTGTGGCCTTAGTGATAGAAACTATACTGGAATTGCATGATAGAATTCTTCAAAACCAATGACTTTTCATTAAAAATACCTTTCTTTCAACAGCATAAATGGTGATTATATATGGGGATGGTGTAGTAGTGTGACACTGTAGGATGAACACTTGAAAGCTAACCACAAGTTCAGAGGTTCAAACCCACTAGCTACTCCTTGGAAATCCTATACAGTGTCATAGTGAGTGAGAACTGACTTGATGACACTTAACAACAACAGGATATATGTGGATCACCAAATGGAATACACAGGAATCAAATTTCTCCATCTGTGGTAAGACGTTAGAGAAACTCAACATCATCAGTTGAAACAATCCATAGGTCAGACTGCGGAGTGTACAATCAATTGATCATATGCAAGTTCATGCTGAAGCTGAATAAAATGAAAAGCCAAAGTATGACCTTGAACATATGCCACCAGAATTTAGAGACCATCCCAAGAACAGATTTGATACATTAGACTAATGAGTGAAGACCAAAAGAGTTGTGAGATGACATCAAGAACATCATATGAGAAGAAAACAAAAGGTCATTGAAAGGACAGAAAAGAAAGAAAAGACCAAGGTAGATGTCAGAAGAGACTGAAATTGGATCTTGAGTGTACAAAAGCTAAAGCAACTGGAAGAAATGATGAAGTAAAAAACTAAACAGAAAATATCAGGGAAGCTGGAAAAGACAAAGTTACATATTATAAAGAGATACATATGTAAAGACCTGGAATTAGAAACTCAAAACTGAAGTTTATGCTCAGCATTTCTCAAGCTAAAAGAACTGAAGACAAAATTCAAGCTTCAGGTTGTAATATTGAAAGATTCTATAGTGCTGTATGATGAGCACTGGACTGCTAACCATAGGGTCTGCAATTCAAACCCACCAGTCATTCCTTGGAAACATGGTTTAATATGAATCAGAACCAAGTCAATGACACTTTACAACAAATGGGCAAAATAATGAATGATACAGAAACTCCAAAAGAATATGGCAGGCATACACAAAATCACTGTACTAAAATTCAATTATTTCAAGAGTAAAAAACGTAAACACTGATAAACAGTAAATATACTTATTTTGTTAAAAGAAGAATAGCAAATTAATGTCTGTTGTTTAAATAAATGAAACGGAAAGCATACATTATATTAGTGATCTTCATTCAGCCATTATTTAGTTCACTGAAGTTTAAAGTACACATTACCATTTATAAGTAATTCCATAAAGAGTCCTAAAAAGATAAAATAAAATAAACTGAACTGCTGTTTGGCACTTTGTTATCCCTAAAATTCTGCATTTCTTGAACTCATGCAACTTCTAGTAATGTCAACAAAATAGATCAATAGGAGAATAGATTTTCACGTTATTTGACAGTCAATTGTGAGTTTTTAATAAAACCATTTTTATTTTAGCTCTAACAACTAGAAAGTAATTCTTTTTTTAATGAGAGTTACTTGGGGATTGTATTTCTAACCTATTTCTCATTTCCTATTAAGTTCTAGTCAAATGCTCCTGTTTTGATACTTGCAATTAAAATATTCCAGATTTTAAAGCAATCATTCCTAAGAGAAAAAATTCATTTTCTCTTCCTTTGCCTTTCCAAAGTAACTGTGTATATCAAATTCACTGCCAAATGAGAATCACTTATGTATTCTAATATCCTAAACTCAATTTAGCTTTTTAATTTTCCCTTACATTTTTCATCACTTGCCGTAGTATACTATAGCTTAACATATCCTAATGAGTTCATAGTGTTTGCTGGGCATGGAAGAAGTTCCTAATTAAAATGAAGTCACTTTTATGAATATATTTCTAATAGTAAAATCTGTCCTTAATTATTAAAAATGATAGTTCTCTACCCAAAGTTTACTTTCTTTCTTGTAGTATAATGAACTCTTTTCTTAGCATTTACCTTTTACCCAGAAAACTATGTAGTTTGTGATCTAATTAAACTTCTTTCCCATGACCTCATCCTTTCGAGAACATCTGACATGACCACAGTGGGAACTCACAATCATGTAGCATTTGTACAGTTGGCCAAAAAGTGACACATTGCTGTAAAAAATACTCAGAAAGGTAGACAAATTATTTTAATTAATACTCTGCTCGATATAAAGAAAAGCTAAGAAGATAAAAAGAAATGCATTTGCTTATAGACAGTCTAGTTTCCATAACTGATTACTTAGATTTCAAATGACTAGTGGTAACTTCCTGTAAAATTCTTTTTGTTACCAATTTGCACCTTGCTTTCTGTTGGATGCCAAATGTAGAAGTACAATAAACTCTAATGGGTAATATTTATATATGTGGATAATATTAAGAAGTCTAACACTTCATTAATGGCAACTAAGAATCTGACTCACTTCTATATGCACATTTAACAGTTTTATCTTCAGTGGAATGAGTGACATAAACAGAATTATTTCTGATGAAATTACCACTATTTTAAATGTTGAAAATGAGCCTAGTTGTAAATGGTGTAGTTATTTTATGTTCTGTACATTTGTTTTTCAGGTGGAATATATTCAAGGTCTTACTTTGGCTCTCATGGACTTGTTTTCATTTTCTTCAGCTTCAGCCTGAATTTGCATATGAACAATTGATGGTCAGTTCCACAGTCTGCCCCAGCAGACTGATTATATGGAGCTTTTCCACTGTCTCTTTCCAAGATGCAATGAATTTGATTTTTGTGTATTCCATCTGATGAGTTCCATGTGGATAGCCATATTTTAAAGATTAAAGTTAAAGAAAAGATTGAAGTTGTCAAGATTTCGTTTTGCTTAGATCAACCAACCATCAACAGTCATGGAAGCCCAGTCAAGAACTCAACCTACATTGCTTTAGGCAAATCTGCTGCACAAAACCTTTTTAGAATGTTGGAAAGCAAAGATTATTTTGAGGGCTAAGGTGCTCATGACCTAAGCCATGGTATTTTCAATAACCTTATATGCATGCAAAAGTTGGATAGTAAATAAGGAAGATCATAGAAGAATTGGTGCATTTGAGTTATTGTGTTGTAGAAGAATATTGAAAGTACCATGGACTTCCAAAACAACAAACATCTGTCTTGGAAGAAGTACAGGTAGAGTGGTACTTTGCAAGCCATGATGGCCAGACTTCATCTTTCATACTTAAGATATATTGTCAGAAGAGACCATTCCCTGGAATAGGATATCATGTTTGGTAAGGTGGAAGGTTAGAGAAAAAGAGGAAGATCCCCAGTGAGATGGATTGGAAAAGTGGCAGCATCAATAGGCTCAAGCATAGCAATAATTGTGAGGTTGGCCCAGGACCAAGCAGTGTTTCATTCTGTTATGCATAGGATCACTATGAGTCAGTACTGACTTGATGGTGCCTAACAACAACACATTAGTTTTACACAATAGCACAACTTTTTCAAATTTCTAGCCATGTTCTTTTTTAGAGTGGGTTTCTTTTCTTTAGAATGAGCACAAATTTGAGTCTCTTCTAACATTTTGGTGAGGTAGATGGCTTCCAAATTTCTTGGCAAAGGCGAGTGAACATGTCCAGCACTGCATCAGTTTCATTGAAATATTTCAACTGATAATCCATCATTTCCTAGAGCCTTGTTTTGTTGGGGTTTTTTGCCAATGTCTTTAGTACAGATTGGACTTCTTTCTTTAATACCATTGGTTCTTGATCATATGCTACCTCGTGAAATGGTTGCACCTTGACCGATTTTTGGTAGAAGGACTCTGTGTATTTCTTTCATTTTATTTTGATGCTTCCTACTTCATTTAATATTTCCCCTATAGAATCTTTCAATGCTGCAAAAATAAAGAAGAATCTGGGAATATACCGAGTACCAACTGAACTGTTTCAATAAACTGATTCAGAGCTGGAGGTGCTCACTCATCTATGCCAAGAAACTTGGAAGATAGCTACCTGACCAACCTATTGGAAGAGATCCATATTTGTGCCCATGCAAAGAAAGACACCCCAATGGAATATAGACACAATTTTACTCTCATTTCTTACACTTAGGTGCACTTAGAATTTTATTTAAAAACCAGAGATGGTTGATTATACAGTATTCAGGTGATGTTTCAGTCACCTCACTAGAACACAGATCATGTGAGAAGTGCTCATCAATAACCTGCTCTCAGAAGCCAACTGAGCCTGAGGACTGACCAATCACTGTTGCCTGGAAGGTTGTCCAGATTTTTATTTGAGTCATGATGAAAGTAATACTAGATAAATTTCAGAGACCCACCCTATTATGAATGACAGCTTTGGTCTCCCTTCTCAAGACCTCTGCCCCCAATATCAAAAAGGCTACTTCACTTGTTGTTATTTGTGCTGAAAGGAATCTAAAACTTAACAGCAGCATTTTAAATTCACATCCTGAAGACTTCCTTTGGTTCAAAGTTGAGGGCTAGGTTTCTAAGGAGCTGCCCACAGATGCACCCATTGAACAGAAGATATTAGTGTGTCCTGTGCTCCTGTTAGGAAGTGGAGTGAAAAAAATACCTGGTTTCCAGTGTTTATTTGGTAAACCTGAATTGAATTCCCCTTTCTTGTTATTATTTTCACAACTTTGAATTTTTTTCTATCACTTTCTTCTAATAAGGGTTTTTAAAGATTAAAAAAATAAAATTGAAGTGTTTCTTCAGTTCTTTCAGCTTGAGAAATGCTGAATGTGTTCTTCCTTTTTGGTTTTCTACTTAATGATCAATTTCACAGTTGGACCCTGGCCTTCTTGGCTGATGGTATTGAACTTCTCCATGCTCTCTTCCCATAGATAAAATAAATGTAATTGCTGTCTGTGTATTCCACCCAGTGGAGTCCATGTGTAATCACTCTTTATGTTGTTAAAAGAGGTTTTTGCAATAAGTCAGTAGTCTTGCAAAATTCTATCATGTGATCTCCAGAATCATTTGTATCATCAAGGCCATATTGTACAACTACCAATACTTCCTCTTGTGTTGAATGTTCACATTCCAGTCACCAGTAATTACCAATGCATCTTGATTACATGTTGGACAAATTTTAGGCCAAAGAAGTTGCAAGAATTCTTCAATTTCATCCTCAATGGTTTTAGTGGTTGGTATGCAAATTTGATTAATAGTGGTCCTAACTGGTCTACCTTGTAGGTGTATGGTTATTATCCTATCTACACAGCATTGTACTTCAATACAGAACCTGAGATACTCTTTTTGAGGGTTAAAGTAACGTCACTGCTCTTTAATTTGTCCTTCTCAGCATAGTAATTCTTGTGATTTTTCCATCTCAGAACAGCCAGTAACTGTCCATTTCAGCTCCCAAATGCCTAGGATATTGATCTTTATGCATTATGCTTCATATTCTACAAATTCCAATATTCTTAGATTGATATTTTGTGCATTTTATGATCCAGTTTCTCCATTTGTCTGTCAGTTTGTCAAGTATATTGACTTGCATGTTACTGTGATTCTGGAAGCTATGTCAACAGTATTTTAAATACCAGCAGGGTCACCCATGGCTGATAGGCTTCAGATGAGCTTTCAGTTGAAGACAGACTAGGAATAATGAGAAATGGACTAATTCTGGATATTTAGTCACCAAAAACTTTATGAATAGAAGAGCACTGTCAGCATCAAAATATTGAATTTTGAAACATGACGAAGAGCACCAGAATATTGTCAGATATATTGTTGTAAAATAAGCCCCTGAGCTTGGAAGGCACTCAAAATTTTACTGGTGAAGAACTTCCTTCACAAAGCAGAGTTGACCATTAGACTAAAGTGTAGCAATGATTGTGAGGTTGGCCCAGGATTGGGCAGCATTTTGTTCTGTTGTGCATAAGGTCTCTATGAGTCAGTATTGACTTGACAGCACCTAACAACAATGTTTCAATTATTGATGGTTGTTTCTAGCTGTTTCTTTCATTTTGAGTTGTGCACTATTAGCAAACGAAGGTCCCCAAAGCTTTGTTCCATCTTTGCCATTAATGACAACACAACTTTGAGGAGGATACTCTTCTCCAGTCATATTTTGAGTCCCTTCTAATCATCTGAGGAACTCATCTTATGATAGGACATGAGACAATGTCCTACTGCTTTTCATAAGGTTTTCATTGACTAACCATTCAGAAGTGATCCACCTCTTCTTCCTATTCTGTCTTAGTCAGGAAGCACTGACAAAACTTGTCTATTATGAGTTACCTTGCAGGTATTTGTAACACAATAGCTGCCAGCATCATAATAGCCCCCAAGCCACTACAGTACTACAAACTGGCAGACAAAATACTTGGGAGTGAGAAATATGATGGCTGATATCAGATAAATCTTGGCTGAAAAAAGAATACCAAACAGATGTTTAATTGTGTTCATTAACTATGCAAAATTATTCTAATGTATAGATCATAACAAATTTTTATAAACATTTGAAGAATGAGAGTTTCGGAACAGTAATTTGCATACATGCAGAACTTGTACAAAGACAAAAGGCATTTGGTCAAACAGAACAAGGGGATTGTACATTGTTTAAAATCAGAAAAGGTGTGCATTCTTTCCCCAAATGCATTGTTTGTATGCTAAACAGATAATCTGAGAAGCTGAATTATATGAAGAAGAACCTTGTATCAGGATTGGAAGAAAAATCATTACAAACCTGTGGTATGCAAATGACACAAACTTGCTTGCTGAAAATGAAGAGGACTTTAAGCACTTATTGATAAAGGTAAAAGTTTCAGTATGGACTACAGCTCAATATAAAGAATATTTAAATCCTCACAACTAGACCAAAAAGCAGCATTATGATAAACAAAGAAAATATTGAAGTTGTCTAGGATTTCATTTAACTTGCATCTACAATCAATGCCCATGGAAGTAGCAGTCAAGAAGTTAAACGATATATGCAAATTCATGTTCATTGCAGCACTATTCACAATAGCAAAAAGATGGAGACAAGTTAAATGTCTTTCAATAGAAAAATGGATGAACAAACTTTAGTACATACACAATGGAATACTATCCAACATTAAAGAATAAAAATGAAAGTGTAAAACACCTCATAGCATGACTGAACCTGGAGGACATGAGTGAAGTTAGTCAATCACAAAAGGACAAACATTGTATGTAACAACTAATGCAAAAACTCAATAAAAGATTTGCATGCTAAAAGAAGTATTCTTTGGTGGTTACCAGGGATGGAAGAGAAAGGAAAGTAATTCATTGAGTAGAGGGTAGATATGTTAACTTGGGTGATGGCGTAGGCAATATACAATATGAGCAAGGTTGGCAGAAGAATGATGAAAACAGGTGAATACGCAAGGAGGAATTCAAGAAGTAAATGTAAATATTGTTATATAAACTACCCTGCAACATATGTGAGTCAATATATGGACAGATCCACAGGCTGAACAGTTATGGAAAGGAGAGTTGGAGCATACCCAAAAATATATATGGTTTGACATAGGATATTTGCACATTATTATGTCACTTTGCTGCAAACACATATATGAATATGAAGGAGCATACAGGGGACAAAATTATGAAAAATTCTTAGACATTACCAAATACTTTGAGGAAACAAGATGCTGGGTTTGGGGCCTCAAGACCATAGCCTCAGGGAACACCATGGTTAATTGGCATAACAGTCCACAAAGACAGTGCTTTAGATTCTAGTATGGTGAGTAGTGACTTGGATCTTAAAAGCATATGAACAGCCATCAAAGGTGCGGCTATCGGCCTCTCAAAGTATGGAGGAAAGAAAAGTGATGGAAATGGAAGTTACCTGAAGTTAATAATCCAATGGACAAATGGAACATGTGAATATCAATCTCTACAACACTGAGATCAGAAGAACTAGATGGTGTGAGTTACCACTATCAACTGGTCTGAAAGGTATTACATTAGAACATCCTGGATAGAGTGGGAGAAAATATGGAACTACACTAAAAATTAAGGTGTAGATAAAATCAAGGAAAACATAATCAAAATTTTAGAAGAATCCAGAGAAATACTCCATGAATTAGGTGACAAAATAAAGGAAAAATTAGACCCATATATAAACAGCAAGTAGAAATCCAAAAGATTAATATTAAGATTTCAGAAATAGGTACTACTTTGAAAGGTCAAAGGAGTAGAACTGAATCAATGGAAGGTCAAATTAATGAGTTTGAAAACTAATCTCTTAATATTTATCTGCTATAGAAACAATCAGAAAAAGAAAACTAAAAAAAAAAAAAAAAACTTCACAACATACCAAGAAAATGAAAATCCAAGAAGAACATGGAAGCATTAAAACTAATGAGGAAACTCACAAGAAAAGACACAAAAAACATGAACTCAGCACTGAAAGACATGCAGAACAAAGAAAGCAGCAGCACCACAAAAACAAACAAACATAATGACAGCAATTAATGCATAACTATTGATATTTACACTGAATGTAAGTGGATTAAATGCACCAGTTAAGAGACAGACAGTGGCAGAATGGAGAAGAAACAAAATCCTTCAGTATGCTGTTTGTAAGAGACACACCTCACACACAGCGACAAAAACAGACTGAAGGTCAAAGGATGGAAAAAAATATATACCTAATTGAAATTAAAATTAATTGAAATTAAAAACTAGCAGGGGTAACAATACTAATCTCTGATGAAATAAACTTTAAGGCAAAAAACAGCATAATAGATAAAGATGGACAGTATCTCCTGATTAAAGGGACAATTGAAGAAGATGACATAACCACATAAATATCTATGCTCCCAATGAAAGAGTTCCAAAATATAAAAAGCAAACTCTAATAGATTTGAAGAAAGAAATAGATGAATCTGCAATAATACTGGGTGATTTTAATACACTAATTTCAAAAATGAATAGAACAAAAAGGAAAGAAACTAGACAAAGACAGAGGGGAACTAAGCAACACAATCAGCCAGCTAGATCTCATAGATGTGTACAGAGCATTCAACCCAACAACAGCACAATATGTGTTCTTTTCCTGTGCACATGGAACATTTTTCAGAATAGACTATGTGTTAGGACACAAAACAATCCTCCATAAATTTACAAACATCAAAATACTACAAAGCACCTTCTCAGATCACAATGCTATAAAATTAGAAATCAACAATAGGAAGACCAAGGAAATGAAATCAAATACATGGAAACTGAATAACACCCTGCTGAAAAGCTGTTGGGTAGGAGAGGAAATAAAACATGAATTCACAAAGTTCTTAGAAACAAATGAGAATGAAAACACAACATATCTTTGGGATATGGCAAGAACAATCCTAAGGGGACAGTTAATTGCAATAAATGCACACATCCAAAAAGAAGAAAGAACCAAAATCAACATATTAACACAACATCTCCAACAACTAGAAACAGACCAGCAAAGTAAATCTACAGTCAACAGAAGAAAGGAAACAATAAAGATTATGGCAGAAATGAATGAGATAGAAAAAAGCAAAACTATAGAAAGAATCAACAGGTCAAGAAGCTGGTTTTTTGAAAGGATTAATAAAAATCAACAAACCATTGGCAAACCTAACAAAAGAAAAGAGGGAGAAGACACAAATAACATGCATAAGAAATCACATGGCTGATGTCACAACAGAATCAATAGAATATAAAGGATAATAACAGAATATTACAAAGAGTTGTACTCCAATAAATTTGAAAATCTGGAGGACATGGATATATTTTTACAAAAGTATGACCTACCTAAACTTATACACAGTGAAGTAGAAACTTGAGCAGACCTATAACAAAGGAAGTAATTGAGCAGGTCATCAAAAAACTCCCAACCAAAAGAAGTCCAGGTCCAAATGGTTTCACTGGTGAGTTTTACCAAGAATTCAGGGAAGGGCTGTCACCAATTCCACTCAAATTATTCCAGAATATAGAAGAAGATTAAAAACTCCTAATACATTCTATGAAGCAAGCATAAACCTCATACCAAAACTAGAGGAGGACAGCACTAAGAAGGAAAGTGATAAACCAATATCCCTCATGAACATAGATGCAAAAATTCTCAACAAAATCCTAGCCAACAGAATCCAGCAACACATAATAATAATAATAAGACATCATGACAAAGTGGGATTCATATCAGGGATTAAGAATGATTCCACATCAGAAAAACAATCAATGTAATCTACCATATAAATAAAGAAAAAGGAAAAGAATCACATGATCATATCGATTGATGCAGAAAAAGTCAACATCCATTCCTGATTAAAAAACACTCAAAAAAGTAGAAATTGAAGGGCAATTCCTCAACATAATTAAGGGCATGTATAAAAAACCAATACTTAACATCACTCTTAATGTAGAGAAACTGAAAGCCTTCCCCTTGTGAAAAAGTACAAGACAAGGATGTTCTATGTCACCACTCCTAATCAATATTGTGCTGGAAGTCTTAGCTAGAGCTATAGGGCAAGAGAAGGAAATTAAAGGCATACAAATAGGCAAAGAGGAAGTAAACCCCATTCTATTTGCAGATGATATGATCCTATACCTAGGAAACCCCAAACACACAACAAAAAAAGTGCTGGAAGCCTGGAAGATTCAGCAGAGTGGCAGGGTACAAGATCAAAATACAAAAATCAGTTGGATTCCTCTATAATAAAAATGAAAACACTGAAAAGGAAATTAGGAAAGCAATACCATTTACAATAGCCACCCAATGGATGAAATATATAGGGATAAATGTAAACAGAGAAACAAAGGACATATACAAAGAAAACTACAATACGCTACTACAAGAAACCAAAAGAGACTTACAAAAATTGAAGAATATGCCATGCTCCTGGACAGAAAGACTTAACATTGTGAAAATGTCAATACTACCGAAAGCAATCTACACATATAATGCAATCCCAATCCAAATTCTAACAACATCCTTTAGAGAGATTGGAAAAAACAATTACAAACTTCATATGGAAAAGAAAGAGATCAGGATAAGCAAAACACTGCTTAAGAAGAAGAACAAAGTTTGAGGCCTCTCACTCCCTGATTTCAAAATTTACTACATGGCTACAGTGGTCAAAACAGCCTGGTACTGGTACAATGAAAGATACATAGATCAATGGAACAGAATTGAGAATCCAGAAATTAACCCATTCACATACAGCCAACTGATCTTTGACAAAGGGCCAATATACATTGAGTGGGGAAGACATAGTCCCTTCAACAGATGGTGCTGGCAGAACTGGAAATTGATATTCAAAAGAATGAACCATGATCTTTATCTCATGCCATACACAAAAAAACAACTCAGCATGGATTAAAAACCTACATGTGAATCTCAGAATTATAAAGGTCATCAATGAAAAAACAGGGAAATATTTAAGGGTTCTAATTCTGGGAACCACCACTCATCTGTCAGTTTGTCGTACTGTGGTGGCTTGCAAGTTGCTGTGATTCTGGAAGCTATGCCACCAGTATTTTAAATACCAGCAGGGTCACTCATGGTGGACAGGCTTCAGATGAGCTTCCAGACGAAGACAGACTAGAAAGAAAATGTGACAAACTATTTCTGAATATTTAGTCACTGACAACCTTATCAATAGCAGAGAAACACTGTCAGATATAGTACCGGAAAATGAGCCCTTCTGGTTGGAAGACACTCAAAATGCGACTGGGTAAGAGCTGCCTCCTCAAAGTAGAGTTGACGTGATAACACGAATGGAGTAAAGCCTGTGGGAGAAAAGCCCACGGGAGTTTCATTTGCTAATGGCAGCACAACTCAAAATGACTCAAGCGTGGCAACAGTAGTGAGTTTGGCCCAGGATAGGGTAGTGTTTCATTCTGCTGTCCTATAAGTCAGTACCGACTCGATGGCACCTAACAACAACAACAATTCTGGGAAAACACAGACTTTGAAATGTTGCAAAAATTACACAAACAAAAGAAGACAAAATAGATAATTGGGATATTCTAAAATTTAGAAACGTATGTGCATCAAAGGATTTCACCAAAAGAGTAAAAAGGGAGTCCACAAATGGGAAAAAAATATTTTGCAATGACATATCAGACAAGAAACTAATTTCTAAAATCTATAGGAAACTACAACACCTCTACAAGAAAATGACAAGTAACCCAATTAAAAAATGAGCACAGGACATGAACAGAAACTTCATCAAAGAAGACAGCCAACAAACATATGAAGAAATGTTAATGATCATTTGCCATTTGCTGTTGTTGTTGGTAGGTGCCATCAAGTTGGAACTGACTCATAGTGACCTTATGCACAGCAGAACGAAACACTGCCTGATCCTGGGCCAACCTCACCACTGTTATCATGCTTGAGTCCATCGATGCTGCCACTTGGCCAATCCATTTCTCTGACCGTCCACCTTACCAAACATGATATCCTTCTCCAGAGACTGGTCCCTCCTGACAATATATCCGAAGCATGAGAGACTAAGTTTGGCCATCTTGGCCTTCAAGGAGCATTCTGGTTGCATTTCTTCCAAAACAGATCTATTGGTTCTTTTGGCAGCCCATGGC
>NW_006408520.1:51904327-51906213 GCF_000296735.1 Chrysochloris asiatica
AAGGCTGTGCTCTTTCATCTTCTTCAGTAAATGTTTTAAGTCCTCTCCACTTTCAGCAAGCAAGGTTGTATCATCTGCATGTCACAGGTTGTTAATGAGTCTTCCTCCAATCCTGATGCCATGTTTTACTTCACAGAACCCAGCTTCTGAGATTATTTGCTCAGCATAAAGGCTGAATAGTACGGTGAAAGAATACAACATTGTGACACACCTTTCAGACGCAAATCAAACAACAATGAGATATCATTTCACACCAGCAATAGCAGTGAAGTTCAAAAAGGCAGAGAATAATAAATGTTGGAGAGGATATGGAGAGACAGGGCCCCTCCTACATTACTGGTGGGAATGTAAAATGGTCCACTCTGGAAAATAGTATGACACTAACTCAGAAGTTAGCAAGTAGAGACACGTTATGATCTAGCAATTCCTCTACTTGGTAGAAGAAATAAGAGCCATAACACGAGTAGATATATGCACCCCATGGTTCATAGTAGCACTATTCACAACAGCAAAAAGATGGAGACAGCCTAAGTGTCCATCAATGGAAGAATAGATAATCAAACTTTGGTACATCCACACAATGGAATATTGTGCTACCTTGAGGAATAATGAGGAAAGTGTAAGCTACCACATAACATGGATGAACCTTGAGGACATTATGCTGAGTGAAATTATTCAGTCACAAAAGGACAAATATTGGATAAGACCATTATTGTAAAAGCTTAAATAAAGAAACCCATACAAAAATTAAAAAAAAAAAAAAATTAAATCTATGTAGACAAGAAGACATTATTAGAATGACATTTTTTCTGAAAGTAAAAAAAAAAAATGCCACCCAATACATATATTTAGCAATACTGTACAAATATGATAGTAAATTATGATATTTCACCAAATAAACATAAAAGAACATAAACAATAAGAAAAAAGAATATAAAAACATAAAAGAAATACAAAAAATATTAAAGGACTTTTTTTGTAAAGAGAACTAGCAACAGCAGTCTACAATCTAACATTAAGATACTTGTCATTATCACCCAAAACTCATCTCAGATTTAGAAGTTCTGGTGTGGCATTTTAGGATAACTACTGAGCTGTTTACCACAAGGTCAGAGGTTCAAATACCCCAGCTATTCCATGGAAATCCTATATTGGGTTGCTATGAGTCAAAATTGACTCCACAGGAAAACAAACAAGATGGCAGATCGGGTGGATGTGTAGTAAAGAACTCCGCCAACAATAACACAGAATACCCAACCAAGCAGGCTCAGGGGATGGACCCAGAACTCTGAACCACATATAAAGGAATATTTAGAAGGTTAGAAGGCTTAGAGCTGGGAGGATTTGTGGCAGAAGCAGGAAATCTATTTTTTTCTAGTCCGGGACACTCGGTTGCTCCAGGAGCCAACTTCTTGAGTGAGACTAAGCGAGGGAAGGATCGGAGTGGCACAGACGCCTGGCAGAACCGCTGAGATAAAGGTGTGAATATCATTTTCTTTTGGTAGCTGTTCATTGGTTCCTTGCTATCTGAGCACCTCCATTCTGGTGACTATAGGGGTGCCTGAGCTAGAGGGCACCCCAACCCCACCCTCAGAGGGTTCTACTATGCATGTGCACTGATCTCCTCGAAATTTAAAGAGACAGTTTCCAATTAAAACCAAATGGCCACAGCCGACCCTGAACTGTTTCCAACTAGAAAAAAAAATGCCTGAACGGGGATTGTGGCGCGGGACAAGCAGACAAAAGAGGGAATAGGCTGAAAATTAAATCCTAAATTATGTCAAAACAACCAACAGTGGTATCTTGAAATTTCTCAGGAAGAAGAGTGAAAAGGGAAGCCCATTTCCTGATCACATCTACCTGGAGGCATTCAGAAAGCATAAAAA
>NW_006408520.1:51907275-51907793 GCF_000296735.1 Chrysochloris asiatica
CAGTGACAGAAGATACATCTTCATGATGAACCTGACCTATACTTAGAGCAGTAGTTACTCTAAATACCAACAGAGAGGGAAAGAGTCTTCAAATTAAGTATCAATGCTATCCACTCTGTGCACAGGGTAGATAGGGACAGGCAACTTAGACATTGGCTATCTAAAATGAGGGGGGCAATGAAGGCACGAAGTGACTGGCTTACAAGGTTTCAAGAGGGAACTTAGTTTAAGAGAGTGGGGGGAAAGAAAGAGTCCCCATTGAATATCTATCATCTTGTTTAGATGGGTCTGGTGAAAGGAGATGGGGATAAGATTCATATGATTCAATAGTGAATAACTGTTATCATGACTAATCGCAACTGTCACAACTGTAAAGGTAGAAGTTTTGTAACAAAAAAAAGGGGGAGTGGTTAATCTTACAAGGGGGAGTGGTTAATCTTACAGTCCAGAAACAGAGGACCCTAGGACCATCAAGAGAAGAACGCACAAATAGAATGCGGGACCTTATCCAGAGAAGC
>NW_006408520.1:51908195-51910594 GCF_000296735.1 Chrysochloris asiatica
AAACAAGTTATATGAATTGTTGAATGTGAAACTGATGATGTGCCCTGTAAACTTTCACTCAATCCACAATAAAAACCTTAAAAAAAAAAAAAATGACTCCACAGCACTTATAAAAACAAAAATAAAATAAACCTATCAGACTGAAAATAGGGAACCAGAGATATAAGTTTATTAACAGCAACAAAATCACAAAGTAAAAAGAGGGAATATTTTACTTACAGAACTTCCAACTGAAGAGGAAATGAAGTAGGTTAGAAGATCGAACAGACTGTTTTAAATTTGGTAAAAAAAAAAAATGAATAAATTATTGTTGTTTTTGTTATTGCCATCAAGTCAGTTCCAACCCATAGCGACCCTGTATAGGGTTTCCAAGGAACAGATGGTGAACTTGAACTGCCGACTTTGGTGTTCAAATGGCTTTGCAGTCTGGCGCATTAACCCACAGTGCCACACCAGGACTCCTAATAAATTATAAGGTAACCTTAAAGCATATTGATAAATTGTCTCCTCAAAATTAAAAATGGAAATCATTTAGCAAACTCTAAAACATCAACAATGTAGAAACTCACACACACACACAAATACAAAATGAGCTCAGGACAGAAAATTATGTATAACAAAGAAACCAGTAGCACAACACACACACACAAAAAACAAAACACACATGCACACATGCAGTAAAATGACAGCAATAAGTTTGGTTACGAATCGGGCTGCGAACCTTAAGGTCAGTGGTTTGAAACTACCAGCCGCTCCGCGGGAGAAAGATGAGGCTTTCTACTCCCGTAAGGATTTACACCCTCGGAAACCCTGTACAGGGTCGCTATGGGTCGGCTCCGACTCGAAGGCACTTAACAACAACAACAACATTGATAATATCACTGAATGCAAATAAATTAAGTGTGCCAATCATGAGACAGAAAGCATCAGAACAAACATGAAAGAAAACAAGACTTATGAATGTGTTTTCTATAAAAGACACACCATATGGGATTGCAAAATGGTCCAACCTCTCTGGAAAGCAATATGGCACGTCCTCAGAAGGTTGGAAATAGAAATACCTTATGATGCAGCAATTCCTTTTCTTGGTATTTACCCACAAGAAATACAAGCCATAACACAAGTAAATATATGCCCACCAATGTTCATAGCAGCACTGTTTAAAATAGCAAAAAGATGGAGACAGCCTAAGTGTCCATCAACTGAAGAATGGATAAACAAACTGTGGTACATATACACAAAATGGAATATTATGCTACCTTGAAGCATAACAAGGAAGCTGCAAGCACCACATAACATGGATGAACCTTGAGGACATTATGTTGAGTGAAATTAGTCACAAAAGGAGAACTACTGCATAGGACCACTACTGTAACTTACTAAGAAAAAGAACCCATACTAAGGGGGGTGTGGGGGATGCTTTGCTGCTTACCGTGATGTGGGGGGTGAGGTGAGGGTAGGGAGGGGAATGTGGAACACAAGGTAGAGAATAGACACAGGATAGTTTGGGTGCTAGCAAGGGGGCAATACACAAGAAGGGGGAGGAGAATGGAAGAACAAAGCAGATGAGAAAACAATTTGGCAGGTTTGCATGGGTTAATTGGGACAGAGGTGAATAATGGTGCATGCACAACCTTGGAACAAAGGGGCTCTGGGATACAGGGATTGAGACATGGTTGGAATGGGGAAAAGTGGGGAAATAATGTTAAGATGCTTGACTGTCTTTTGAATCTTGGTTTCTCTGGCATACCATTATAAAATACACTTGAGGGGAGAGAAAGGAATAGCCAGAAATATCACCATAGAAAGTTTGTAAGTGTCTGTCTTCTGCCTATAACAGATTGTTGTTGTTATTAAGTGCCACTAAGTAAATTCCAACTCATAGAGACCCTGTACACGGTTTCTGAAGAGCAGCTGGTGAGCTTGAACCGCCAACCTTGCAGTTCAAATGGGTTTGCAATCTGGCACATTAACCCACAGTGCCACATGATTGGAATACCTAAAATGGGACTACAACGTGCCCAGTGAAGGAGGCTTCCTGTGGAGCCTCTGCATTACATTAGACCATAGGTGGGATCCTGGACCCCATCCAGAATCTTCTGAAGTGGGAAATTTCCATTTGAAGGGACAAGCAAACCAGACTGGAGTGGCTAAAATAATAGAAGATACTTCTTGAAAGAAAGACAGACAGGAAAAATACAAAACAATATAGGCAGTCTGACTGATTACTACAAGAACAAGCAAGTTGCTGGCCCAGGAGACATCAAGGCAAGTGGTTGGGTCCCCTCAGGGCAAACCCCCTTCCAAGACTATAACTCAATGGGAATACATGCTCTGATCAGTGACCACGTTCATTTCCAATAAAGGTAAGTGAGGGGAAAACAGCATTGAAGCTGCGA
>NW_006408520.1:51910944-51938897 GCF_000296735.1 Chrysochloris asiatica
GGGAACAAATCTTTACAGCGAGGATCATTCCCATCCCCTCCATACACAGAATAGATAGGGATGGGCAACTTGGACATTGGCTACCCAAAATGGAGTGGGGGTGGGGGGCTACAAAGGCAAGAAGTGACTGGCTTATAAGCTTTCAACAGGTAGCCTAGATCCGGAGGGCACGAAGGAAGGTGGAATCTCCACTGCGTAGCATCCAATATGTCTGGGCAGGACTGATGAGAGGAGATGTGGATAGGTCTCTTGTTATACAATAGTGAATAATTGTTATCAGGACTAATTGTGAGGGTTGGAAATGTAAAGGTAGAAGTTTTGTAGCAAAAGGAGGGGAGTGATTGACTTTGTGGTCTAGGAGTGGAGGTCCCTAAGACCATCAAGGAAGAAGAGCAGAGAGCGGGACCCTACCCAGAGAAGTAGTGATGCCTGAGATGGAGGCAGAGATGATGATATGGTGAGATGGAGCAGCTGGGGACTTTAGACCCAGAGAGGGAAACAAGCTGTGTGCTGATGACCAGGAGGCAGGTTTGCAGGGTAAACCCTTTGAATGGTTGGTGATGCATGGAGGGGATTGTAACTATGGCAATGAAATGATATATAATAGGATGAATGTAAAACTAATGTTCTCCCATGTAAACTATCACATAATCCACAAAAAAAAAAAAAAAAAAAAAAAAAAAAAAAAAGTCACATTGTAGACAAAAAGAGGCAAATAGACCAAACATTGAAGATTGGAAAAAATGTATCATACTAATGGCAATCGGAGAGGTGGGGCTTGATGGTGGCTAGGTTAGAGGTGCAGTGATGTTCGCCATCAGCCATACCACAGAATACCAGGCAAAGCAGATCCAGGGCAGTGCTCCAAAACTTGGAACCACAGAGCTAGGAATGTTTTAAAAGTTTGAAGGCTTAGAGCTACTAGAACTTGAAACTAAAGGAAAAAGTCATGTACTTTTGAGTCTGCCGGGCTCGGAGGTCCGAAGACGACATCTTGGGTGAGACCAAACAGCAAAACCAAGTGGGGGAGCAGAAACACCATGGAAAAATGCCATGGGAACCTTGTCAGTTTTGCTTTGTTCTGATTTTCGTTTTTTGGTGTCTGGTCATTGGCACCCCCACTGTTTGTACATCTCCATTCTGGTGACTAGAGGGAGAGCCTGAGTGAGTGGACACCCACCACCCTCACTACTGGTGGGTTCTTCTGCCACGTATGCACACAGATACTCAGCCCAAGAGCAGGCCCTGAACGGGTTTTTGTTTTGTTTTGTTTTGTTTTAAATTCGGGAAAGGGCAGGACAGGGCTGTAGAGAGGGAAAAAGAGTTTAAAAACAAAACAGGCCGAAAATTAAATTAAAGCCTTAGGGACAGCATAACAACCAACAGTGGCATCTTGAAATCTCTCAGGCAGCTTTGAAAGCAAGAAGCTGAAAAGAGGACATTAAAGTCATAGTCACATTACGGTACAGATGAATTTTTTCTTTTCTCCTTCATCTCCCTTTTCTGTGATTATAGACTGCGGTATTCAGTCTAGTTTTGTTGTTGCTGTTTTGGGGTGTTTTTTTTTCCCTTGGTCCCCCCCCACTGGTGCTGTTTTGCTGTTTTATGCCCCCCTTCTACCTTTGGGGAACTCTCTCTCTCCCTATATTACCCAAGAAGAGTCAGCAACTGCTGCCATACAGTCAAGCTACAATCATACTCTATAAAATACCAAAACCCAGGCAAGAACCAATACCAACTGCGATATACCAAGGAGGCAGACTACACCTGTGAAAGTTACTCTGAGTTAGGCAATAAGAAGAGTGAAAGGGAATCCCACATCCTGATCACATCTACCTGGAAGCAATCATAAAGCATAAAAAAATACCAAAACAAACTAATGACGATCAATACCCTGCAAGAGTAGTAGCATTAATTTCTGATAAAATAGACTTTGATGCAAAGTCCAGTATAGGAGACAAAAAAAAAAAAAAAAAAAGACAATGCATTGATAGTGTTTGTGTTACAGTGTTGGAATTATGCAGTTATGGCCAGGGGATTATGGCGTTGGAGAAAAATGCTGAACATACACTCCACTACCAGATGAACAACAAATCTGTCTTGGAATAAATATAATCAGAATATTCTTAAACAATTTATGGTGAGAGCTTGTCTCAGATACTTTAGATCTGTTATCAGGAGTCCTTGGAGAAGGGCGACTTGTTGGCACAGTAGGTGCAAAAATGGGCTCAAGCATAGCCACGATTTCGAGGATGGTGAAAGACTAGTGTTTCATTCTGTTGTACACAGGGCTGCTATAAATTGGAATGAACTCCACAGCACTTAACAGACAACAACAACTAAACAATATGCACTCTCAAGCACTGTTGTTATTTGTTGTTGTTTTGTTGTTAAGTACCTTGGAGTGGGCTCCAACTCACAGTGACCCTGCACAGGGTTTCCGAGGCTGTAAATCTTTACGGGAGCAGTATGCCTCATATTTCTCCCGCAGAACCACTGGTAGTTATTAAGTGCCATCAAATAGCAAGAAAACAAACAGTAGATAACAAAATAATCCTAACCAGTAACCATACAGAATTTACAATGCCTTGAGACAGTCCATTGTTGTTAAATGATATAGCAAGTCATAGAGAAACCCTGTATAGGCTTTCTGAAGAATGGCTGGTTAGTTTGAACATCTGACCTTGCTGTTCAAATTAATCTTGTGGTCAAACACTTATACTACAGTGCCACACCAAGACACAAAAATCATCAATAAAAACCGTATTTCAAAGATATATCCCCAAGAAACACCCAGAAATGTATTTGTCCAATCATCTCTTAGCTCAAATCTGAAAACTAACATTGTGAAAGGATAGCCATTCATTCATACAGCAAATATATATTGAGAAACTGTGGCAGATATATCAAGTATAACAAAAAATTATAAAATTGGTTAGTAGCAATGCTTATCTCACAAACTTATTTCAAGGTTTAAATGAGTTTGAATAAGTAAGATTTTTATAAATATTAGTTGCTATAGCAATTACCTTTACTAAAGCACTGGTAGTGATATTCTCATGGCTTTATTGTTTTGCTTGAGGAGAAGGATAAGGAAGGAGGAAGGGAAAAGGGTAGCAGTAGTGAAGGGAAGACAAAAGGCAAGGAAGAGGAGAAAAAGAGAGCAAGAGTTTGAGATCAAATTGCTTCATAAAGTTTTTTATAAGATATCTCTTTTATATATTGTTGTTGTTGTTGTTGTTCAGTGCCATCGAGTCGGGTCCGACCCATAGCGACCCTGTACAGGGTTTCCAAGGGTGTAGATCTTTACGGGAGTAGAAAGCCTCATCTTTCTCCCGCGGAGCGGCTGGTAGTTTCGAACCGCTGACCTTAAGGTTCGCAGCCCGATTCGTAACCACTACGCTACCAGAGCTCCCCTTTTATATATTATTCTAGAAAAATATGAGTGGTAGACTGTGGTACTGTGGAATAAACACTAGCGCTAACCACAAGGTTGGTGGTTCAAACCCTCCAGCCGCTCCTTGGAAACCCTATACAGCGTTTCTCAGAGCATTATTCCACAGTGCCACACCAGGACTCCATGAGTCGCTATAGCACTTAACAACAACAGATTGTCTCAAGGCATTGTAAAATCTGTGTGGTTACTGTGTTATTGCTACTGCTTGTTTGTTGTGTTGCTAATTGATGCAACACACTACCCAAATATGACAAATTATATTTAAACTTCATTGGATGAAATTTTCCTCTTTAATTTCCTATTCAGTATCTTCAGAGAAAGGAGTTCTGGGAGCGTAGTATGTTACACATTGGGTTGCTAACTGCAAGGGCAGCAATTCAAATCTACCGATCACGTTGTGGGAGAAAGATGAGGCTTTCTGCTTCTACAAAGATTAACAACCTTGGAAACCCTGTAATACTGGGTCTGTATGAGTCAGAACTAACTCCATGGCACACAGCCACAACTATCACCTTGATAAAAAGTTTCTACTACTCTTAGATAAAGTCAGTGTACAATGTTTTTGTACCTTGCTATTTTGCAAAAACATAGCTGTTTTCAATTTTGAAGAAGTAGACTTTTGGAAGATGTTTCATTTGAAGGATAAGCATGCTGAAATACAGCCTTACCCATAGGAAGTTTTAAGGGAGAAAATAAGTATAAAGATATATTCTTCATTCCCCTCACCCCTTTCTCTCTTTCATTTTCACTTTCCTTTAAATAGTATGACTGTTTTCTCATGAAAGAGTACATCCTTTGGGCCATTTTTATTCATTCATTAAATCTAACTATTTGAAAGCAAGATACTATTATTAGTCACAAAGGTACAGCTATTCAATGACAATACACATAAAAAAATGACCAAAAATAGATTGATACTGGATTATTTTGATAATTATACCACAACATTAGAAATTATAACTTCTCTAGAATCTCCTCAAGGAAGGTCACATTTCACATTACAAACTACTTAGGTAAAAATTAGGCTTTACAATAAAATTACCAAAGCATAGTTATAATTCCTAATGACTTAGAAATATATTGAAACAAAATAATTTAATTGGAATCCTTTAAAAAGTTTAAGATGGAGAAGAGTCATCATATAAGTGGTTCTCAAAGACCATGGGAAGATTCATGTGTCATTTGGTCATGAAGTGGGGGTTAAGTGAGGGGGGAGCTGGGGTTTTAATTTTTTCCCTAAATCTACCCTGAGATGGCCTTTTAATACACAAGATATAGCAATTATGCACTGTGTCAGGAATATGAAACCTATTTCAAATACACAATCCATATCTCTTTCCTCTTCTTAGGTGGAGAACTAAGAACATAAAGGTCATAAATTTAAAAGCAAATTAACTTTGGTACAAATTCCAATTTAACCAAATCCAAGTTGTATAATCTAGTTCAAATCAATTTAATGTGATAAGCCCCATTTTCTTCAGCTTATAATGACAAATGCAATATGTCACCCAGAGGGTTATTAACATTGTTTTTGCTAGGTGCCATTGAGTTGGCTCAGACCCTGTGCACAACAGAATGAAATATTGCTCAGTTCTGCATCAGCCTCACATTTGTGTCTATGTCTGAGTCCATATTACAACTACGTCAGTTCATCTCCTTGAGTGTCTTCCTCTTTTTTACTGATGTCCATTTTACTAAACATGATGTTCTTCTTCAGGGACTCATCTTACCTGATAACATGGGGAAAATACATGAGACAAAGTTTCACCATCCTTTCTAAAAAACATTCTGACTGTACTTCTTTCAAGACAGATTTGTTCTTTCTTCTGGAGGTCCATGATTCATTCAATATTTTTCATCAGTACCGTAATTCCATGGTATCAATTCTTTGGATTTCCTTACTCGTTGTCCAGCTTTCACATGCATATGAAGCAATTGAAAATACATGGATTGGGTTCGGCACATGTTAGTCTAAAAGGTGACATTTATGCTTTTTAACACTTTAAAAGAAGTCTTTTAAAGCAGATTTGCCTAAAGTGATATATCATTTGATTTTTTAACTGCTGCTTTCATAAGGGTTGATTGTGAATCCAAGTGAAATGAAATACCTGCCAACTTCAGTTTTTTCTTTGTTCATCATGATATTGCTTATTGGTTCAGTTGTGAGGATTTGGTTTCCTTCTGTCAGGTGTAATCCATATTGAAGTTGTAATCTTTAGTCTTCAGTAAGCTCTTCAAGACTTCTTCACTTTCAGCAAGTAAGATTGTGTCATCTACATTTTGCAGATTGTCCTCTTCAAATTCAGATGTGATGTTCTTATTCATATAATCCAAAATCTCACATTACTTGCTTGGCATACAAATTGAATAAATCTGGTGAAAAGATACCTTTTCTGATTTTACCTGAAACATACCTTTCCTGATTTTAAACCTTGTTTTGTTTTAATACCTACTTCTTTGTCTATGTACAGGTTAGACATGAACACAATGAAGCAGTCTGGAATTCCTATTCTTCTCAATGTTATTCACACAGTCAAATGACATTGCATAATTAATAAAGTACAAGTAAATATTTTCCTGGTATTCTAAGCTTTCATTCCTGATATCAGGAATAATATCCCTCGTTCCATGTCCTCTTCTCAGTCTGGCTTGAATTTCTGGCAATTCCATGTCCAAGTACTACTACAACCACTTTTTAATTATTTCCAACATAATCTTCCTTTTGTGTAATATTTATGATATTAATTAATTTCTGTATGGTGCTGGATCAATTTTCTTTGGAATGAGCACAAATATGGATGGCTTCCAGTCACTTGGCCAAGTAACTGTTTTCCAAATCTCTTGACATAGAGCAAGTATTTTCAGCATTCATTTGTTGAATCTTCTCAATGGGTGTTCTATAAATTGCTGGAGACTTGCTTTTTACAAATGCCTTCAATAAAACTTGAACTTCTTTCTTCAATACCATAAATTCTTGGTTGTATGCTAGTTCCTGAAATGATTAAACATTGAACAATTCTTCTTGGTATTCCTTCCATATTCTTTTGTTCAATATTTTGCCCATAGAATTCTTCAATATTGCCACTTAAAGCTTAATTTTTTTTTTTCTTCAGCTCTTTCAGCCTGAGTGCATTTGTCCTTTATGATTTTTGAACTTCAGCTCTTCCTAAATTTTATTATGACACTTTAGGAGTACCAGTGTGGTACTATAGGATAAGTGCTAGTTTGCTAATCACAAGGTCAGTAGTTCAAATCCACCAGCCATTATTCAGATGAGTCAGAACCAACTCAACAACACCTAACAATAACAACTCTGTCTTATCTAGCCACACTTTGAAATCTTCTGGTCAGTGCTTTTACTTCATCATGTCTTCCAGCTGCTTTACCTACTCTACATTTAAGATCAAGTATCAGAGTTTCTTCTGGCATTCATTTTGGTCTTTTCTTTCTTTCATTTTTGTTTTTCTTAAATAACCTTTGCTATCATAATGTATGAAGTGATCCCACAACTCATCTGCTCTTCAGTCATTAGTGTTCAATGCATCAAATCCGTCTTTGAGATGGTCTCTAAATTCAGGTGGATATACCTGTGGATTGTTTTCATTTTCTTAAACTTCAGCCTTCATCCTGAACTTTCATATTAACAATTGATACTCTTCTCCACAATCAGACCCTGGCCTTGTTTTGACTGATGATATTGAAATTCTCTATATTCTTTTTCCACACATATAGTCAACTTCATTCCTGTGTATACCATCAGGAAAGATTCGTGTGTATGTTGCTACAAAAGTCATTGGTCTTGCAAAATTCTATTATGTGAATTTGTAACACCAAGACCATATATTTCACCTACCAATCTTTCTTCCTTATGTCTAAGTTTTGCATCCCAATCATCAATAATTATTAATGCACCATGATTGTATGCTTGATAAAGTTCAGAATGTAGAAGTAAGTAAGAGTCTTCAATTTCTTCACATATGAAATTAGTGGTTGATGCATACATTTGAATAATAGTTCTATTAACTGATCTTCATTGTAGGTATATGGATATTATGCTATCTATGACATTTTTTAGATAACATTTGCATGTTTATTATGTTCTAGACAATATGCTAAAGCACTTGACATGCATATATTTAGGGTTATTTAAGAAAATGTATGTTAAAATGCCAAGCAGCCTGCCTGGCTTATGGTAGGAACTAAATTATTAGTTTAGGTCTCTTGGTGTGGCACTGTCGGATAAGCACTGGAATGCTAACCCCAAGATCAGCAGTTCAAACCTACCAGCTGTTTCTCAGAACCTCTATACAGATTCTCTATGAGATTGATCTGACTCAATGGCACTTAATAACAACAAATTATTAGTTTATTTTACTTTTACATACTACACAAATAACTATCAAAAATTAATAGAAATAAGGCTAAATAAGACAAAGAAGCTGCCTTTAATGTTTATTATATAATATAGGGGAACTATGACATGTAAACCAATAAAGTCAACACCATTTGATGTTTTTGTTGTTATTGTTAAGAGCCATTGAGTTGGTTCCAACTCACAGCAACCTTGTATAGTGTTTCCAAGGAGCAGTTGGTGGGTTTGAACTGCCAACCTTGTGATTAGCTACCCAGTGCTTACCCTACAACACCAGGACATCTCAGGACTCCTGAGTGAAATAAGGAGCTCTGGTAGCATAGTGGATTATGAGTTGAGTTAGTAGTTAGCAGTTCTAATCTCCCAGCTGCTCCTTGGGAGAAAAATGAGACCTGGTAGCTTAGTGGTTACAAATCGGGCTGCTAATCTTAGGGTCAGCAGTTTGAAACTACCCGTTGTTCGTGGGAGAAAGATAAGGTTTTCTGCTCCCATAAAGATTTACAGCCTTGGAAGCCCTGAACAGGGTTGCTATGAGTTGGAACCAACTCCATGGCACATAATAACAAGAACAGAGTTTTATAGCCTTGAAAACTCTATACAGGGTTGCTGTGAGTTGGAACTGACTCCACGGCACACAGCTACCACCACCATAGATTATTGGATGTCACGGTGTGGCACTGCAGGATAATGCACTGGACCACAAGATCAATTTGAACAACAAGGTTGGCAGCTCAAACCACCTTATATGAGTTGGAATTAGTTCAACAACACTTAACAACAAGAATTATATTGATAAACATAAAGATCAGAGTCAGCACAGAGGAAGATATAATAATAAAAAAAAATCACACCACAGTATACAACTTCTTTCTTGCTTCTCTCTCTCTCTCTTTTTTTCTTCTATTTCTTACTACCTTTGATCCATTAAATCCACAAATGTCCAAAGTTATAAATGAATGTAATTTTATCATGAAAGATGAAGGGACATGCCTGTCCCATTCTCCTCTCTTTCCACAGAAAGCCCTGATCTCAAAGTTGCTACAAATTGGTGTAAGCAAGGCAATGATTTAGCTCTTATTGACTTGTTAAAATTTAGTATCATATTGCTCTTTACTATTTTGTGGGCACTAGCTGTACCAGAGAGGTTGCACATTTGAGCTGACAGAAGAAACCATGTTGCATTTTATTGTGGAAAATCTCTTTTAGTGAATGGAATTAGCAACTATATGGAATTCCCTAAAAATACTTGCCAGCTTTTGTATCTTTCTAGAACTATAGTTTTCAAACTTAACAGAAATGTCACTTGTTAGCATGCAAAAATATGACCTGGGAACGTGTTAACAATTCAAGTTTCTGGAGATCATCCCATGGATTCTGATTCATTTGATATGTGGCAGAGTCGTGAAATTTGAAATTATTGTAAAGTTAATTCTAATGTATGAGGTCCTAAACCCTTTCAGAATACTTTAGACTATGGTTAGCCCTCTCCCCAGCTTTATTTTTACTTATGGCTAGTAGGACATTTCATAGTCTCCTTAATAACCCTAGTTCCAGGCTACCAGTCTCCACAAAACATTCCCTTTATATCAAAACATTTTATCTTAACTTGATCACTTTCTAATTCTTAATAAACTTTTTACTATTTCCAGCACTGGACTGAGAACTACAGGTCTGAGGTTCCAGCCCACCAGCCCATTCCATGAGAGAAAGATGAGACTTTCTACTCCCCTGAAGATTTAAAACCTGTGAAACCCTAAACTCTCCAGGGTACTTATCAACATTTCCTATTTCATAGTGAAGTCTTCAGTAGTACTGAACTGCTAACTGCAAGGTTGGTAGTTCAAACCCACCAGCTGCTGCCCAGAAACCCTAAAAATGGTCACCATGAGTCAGAATCGACTTGACCACACTTAATAATAACTATGTGTTAGGCGTGGCATTGTAAGATAAAGCACTGAATCGCAAAATCAGTTTGAACCACAAGATCAGTGGTTCAAACTCACCAGATGCTCCTTGGAAACCCTATACATGGTTCCACTTGAAGGCACTCAGCAACAAAATGTGTTAGGAATCCTGGTGTGGTGCCATAGGATAAGCACTTAACCTCAAGGTTGGTTTGAACTGAAAAATTGGTAATTCAAACTCACCAGCCTATCCTCCGAAACCCTATATAGAGTTGGAATCAACTCTAAGGTACTTCACAACAACAACAGACTCTGTATGTACTTGACATTTAATTTACATCATTTTATAAAAGTCCCATGAGGCTGCTATTATGAACCTCTTTTTACATATGTGTATGAAGTTCAGGGAGATTAACTAATTTATCCATAGATACACAGGTTTTAAAATAGAAGAACCTGGATTTTAAACCTCATTTGTCTGAATCTGAAACTCGTACACTGGCAGGCATGGTTTTCTTACATAAATTAGATATTATAGTCAGGATAGTTTTTCTAGTTTTTTTTGTTTTTGTTTTTGACTTCTCTAAACTTTTCATGATTTCCCCTTGTTCTTGCCTATATTCCTTTATTTTACTGTGCCTTTCATCTGAATGTTTTGTTTTGTTTTTATAATTGAGTGAATCAAGAATGAAAACCTTCTTTTTGTATTTGCAAATCAGCTTATCTTTCCTTTTATTTTAGCACTTGTCATAGTATGCCTTCTGTGAGTGTTATTTGTGAATGTGAATCTCCCCTCTCTCTGATGGTGACCTCTTTGAGGAAGCCAGGTGTATTAGGAATAGCTCTCTATGGAGTCAGGTAGATCTTGACAAAAATTACTGCTTCAGCACTTGCTGATCACAAGTCACAATGCCTTTAATCTTTAGTACATTATTCTTCAGAATTAATAGTACCCACCAAATTTAGTCATATCTGATGTGTCTGGAACAATACCTTTTATATAGTTGGCACTCAAATTCTGAATTCTAACCTCCCTGACACAGAATGATATCTACCTGTCATGCCTAATATTAATCAGTGAAAAGAAGGTCACATTTATTACACATAGTGAAAATGTAGGAGGTCTGCTGTAGCAGGCATTGTGGAAACAGTTGATACTGTTTTTAAGACATGACATAAATCTATATCTTAAACCTATTGCCTAAATCTTAAAGGAGTATATCTAATTTAAGTTAGCCTTGATATATTTGAACAATGTTTCCTAAATTAAAAAAAGAAAGAGATGATGCTTTGGCTTTATAAAGTTGAGGAAAATCTCCTTCTCCATTTATTCATATTTCATTTCAGCATATTTATCTCTGAGTCAATAAGAGCTGGAGGGCTTATGATTAAGTTCAACATTCACATCTCTTTCTGAACAAAATAAATATGCATGTATAAATCTAATATACCAAAGTGCCAGTCATGTCTCTATAGGAAAGTCAAATGTTTTCCATATCTTATCATGTGATACTTTTTGTGAAAGTCAGCCCAGTGGTATCTCAGCATGATTGTCAGTGTTGAGTTCATTACCTTGGGACAAGTAACATGGAAAATCAATGATTTCCCAAACCATAAATTGAACACTTGTGAAGGCCTTATTAACTCCACTGACAAATTTCCTACAAAATATACTATACATGGGCGATTTTATTTGCCAGAAATGTGAGTTCTAAGTGTTTACTGTACCTGAACTTTTATTTTGAAAAATATAATGTCATTTCATCCTTGCTTTATACATGTTTTCCAAATTATACTCACAAGAGTTATTTTCCATGACAACATTATATGAGAAACACAAGCTCAAAGTGAACATAGATAATTGGCCTACATGGAACTTTTTTCAGTCAGGCAGGTACCTTCATGAACCCTCCAAAATGCATCTCATTTCTCAATACAAGATTCAGTTTCTCTAGAAGGTTGCCTGTGCATATTAGAGTCCTGACACTTTTTTTCTGAACATTTTGTGTCTTCTGAAGTGGTGACGCTATCCCAGATTATTTTTTTCTAGTTATGGTGGAACAAAACCCACTAACAGCCAGAAGTCAATATTTCAGGTTGTTATATGATTGTTCAGAGGCAAAATCATACTCAGTTCCATTAAGGGTCAGCCTTTCAATGTCAAGAGACCAGAAGGTTTGTTGAAATCAGGCTTACCCAATTGTCCATAGAAAATATTGTGGCCAATTTGCTACCACAATCTGGGAAGAAAGGCAATGCTGCTTGTTAGTGGTATGATTTCCAAGAATAATGTAATTTCAGAGAAGATTAGTTAGATCAGCAACAGCTTGTCTTCGAAGATGAGCATTTAGATTCTTCTTTTTTTATAAACTTTAGTGATGAGAAAATGCATGTCATATTTTAGGAAGTTGAGCTGTTTGCACTTAAGGACTATATACTCAGTCAAAAATAACCTTATATTCTGAGGCTTAGAACATGTCTGAGGTTGGATGTTTTTGTGTGGTGTGTGTATGTGTGTGCATGTTTTTAAAGAGATACAACTAAAATCAAGATGAATAATAAGGACACTATGGAATTATATATAAAGAAATAACAACTATGACTTTACCCAAATACATGTTGCATTTCTGTAAGTTCTTTCTCTTTGATCTGTAGATCATCTTCTAATCTTTCTATTATGATAACATAAGATTCGCTGACTTTCTTCTTCCACTCATCTAACAAAGAAGAACAAATGGGATTTATTCATAGCTGTGTTTTGGAAAATGCAAACACAGATCATAGCATACAAATAATCAAAACTCTGCTTTTTATTTTGAATTTTATAATACTTAATTATATTACTGATGTGAAATTAAAATGCAGATGTTTATATTTAAAATTCAATCATATTGAATTGTAGTAATTAAGAAACCATTTGTTATTATATAACATATTTACATGAAAGAATATATTTAACTTATTTCATTTTATTTTATTGCATTTTAATTATAGCAATTTCTAGTTGCTAGACAGTTTTTAGTTTTTAAATACTAGATAATTAAGATATAATTCTAAAATCTTTATATTCTACAGTAATCAAAAATTTTAAACTCTAAATACCAAGAGACAAATATATTTTTTCAAATGAATTTGATTTTAATAAAATTATTCAGAGAAAAAATATTTTCAGATCAATTTGTCTTCATAGCACTTTTACAAAATACATTGGGTTATATTTTTGTAAAAATTAATACATATACTAAAAAATTTTACTTCTCTATAACTATAATTGAATCATGTTGTAGTTGAAGAAATAAAAGTAATTACCAGTACAAGTCTGGGTAGGTCTAGATTTATAATTCCCCATTTGGTAGAAGTTTCTTCTTTCTCTAATGCAGTTCCTCAGGTTACAAAATTTCCTGTACAAGTGCAGTGACCATCCAGTTGAAAAATACTTTGATAGTTGGGCTAAAAATAAGCTGAGTGGCAAAGGGAATGTCATGCAACAATGACAAAGAACAAGAGTATGTGTTTTCAAGGATGAAATCATAAAGGGATTAATCAGTCTTTAAGAGAACTGTATCAAAAATAAACAGTAAATGTTATAATAGGATTGTTTGCTTTCATCTATTGATCAAACCCAAATAATACCCATGCATACTTTCATAGGCTTTTAATTTTTATTTTTTAAATAATCAATCTAGGAAGTGAGTCAGTGACATCTGAGGTTCACAAAAGAATTATTTAAGTAGTTCACTGGATCTTTTTTACAGGGTACAGATGTGATGCTGTAGGATAAACACTGAACTGCTAACTTTAAGGTTGGCAGTTCAAACCCACCAGTCACTCTTCAGAAATCCTATATTGGGTTGCTATGAGTCAGAACCAACTGGACAGCATTTAATATCATCATCAACAACAAGATCTTATTTTAGGACCATTTCTCCTGAGTCAATGCAATGGCAGTTGGATAATATGTCCAAGTATGAGATGACGTTTGGCCGTCCTGTCCTCCAAGGATCACTCTGGCTGTCCTTCTTTAAACACAGATCTGTTGGTTCTTTTGGCAGCCCATGGAACTTTCAACATTCTCTTCCAACACCATAACTAAAACGCATCAATTCTTCTACAGTCTACTTATTCACTGTCCAGCTTTCACATGCATATGAGGTAATTGAAACTGTCATGGCTTGGGTCAGACGCACCTTAGTCCTCAAGCTGACATCTTTGCTCTTCAACACTTTTAAAAGGTCTTGTGCAGCACATTTGTCTAATGCAAATAAAGTCGTTTGATTTCTTGACTGTTGCTTCCATGAGTGTTAATGGCTGAACAAATAAGAATGAAGTCCTTGACAACTTCAATCTTGATCCAGCGGTGAGGATTTTTGTTTTCTTTACATTGAGATACAATCCATACCGAAGGCTGTGGTGTTTGATATTCATCAGTAAATATTTTAAGTTTTCTTCACTTTCAGCAAGCAAGGTTGTATCATCTGCATATCGCAGGTTGTTAATGAGTCTTCCTCCATTCCTGATGCCACATTTTTCTTCATTTAACCCAGCTTCTCAGATTATTCACTCAGCACACAGGTTGAATAAGTATGGTGAAAGAACACAACCCTGTTGTACACCTTTCTTAATTTTAAAACATTCAGTGTTCCCATGTTCTGTTCGAAAAACTGGCTCTTGTCCATGTACAGATTCCTCATGAGTACAATTCAGTTTCTGCAATATTCATACTTCACAATGTTGGCCATAGCTTATGATGATCCACACAATCAAAAGCCTTTGCATAGTCAATAAAACACAGGTAAACATTTTTCTGATATTCTGTGCTTTCAGCCAAGATCCATCAGACATCAGCAAGGATATCCCTTCTGAATCTGGCTTGAACATCTGTAAATTCTCTGTTAATGTATGCTTTCAGCCGTTTCTGTATTACCTTTAGTAAAATTTACTCGCATGGGATATCAAAGATATTGTCCGATGTTTTCCGCATTCCATTGGGTCACGTCTCATTGGAATGGACACAAATACGGATCTCTTTGAATCAATTGGCCAGATAGTTATGTTACAAATTTCTTGGCATAGATGAATGAGTACCTCCTGTGCTGCCTCACTTTCTTGAAAGATTTCAATTTTCATTCCATCAATTCTTTGCCAATTCCTTCAATGCACCTTGGACATCCTCCTTCACTATCATTGGTTCTTGATCATGTGTTACCTCTTGAAATGATTGAACATCAACCAACTCCTTTTGGTACAGTGACTCTATGTAATTCTTCCATCTTATTTTGATATTCTGCATCATTCAATAATTTCCCCAGAGAATCTTTCAATAACGCCAGCTTGAGAAATGCTGAGCATGTTCTTCCTTTTTGGTTTTCTGACTATAGATATTTGCACATTTTGTTGTAGTATTTGACTTTATCTTCTCGAGCTGACCTTTGAAATTTTCTGTTCAACTATTGTACCTCATAATTTCTTCCATTTGCTTTAGTATCTCTACGCTGGAGAGCAAGTTTCAGTGTCTCTGCTGACATCCATTTTGACCTTTTCCTTCTTTCTTGTCTTCTAATGACTTTTTTTCTTTCTTCTTATACGATGTTCTTGATGTCATCCCACAACTCTTCTGGTCTTTGGTCTTTAGTGTTTAGTGTATCAAATCTGTTCTTCAGATGGTCTCTAAATTCAGGTAGGATATATTCAAGATCATATTTTGGCTCTCATGGACTTGTTTTCGTTTTCTTAAGCTTCAGTTTGAATTTGCATATGACTAATTGATGGTCTGTTCCACAATCTGCCCCTGGCCTTGTTTTCACTGATGATATGGAACTTTTCCATCTTCTCTTTCCGCAGATGTAGTCAATTTGATTTCTATGTTTTCCATCTGGTGAAGTCCATGTGTATAGTCATCTCTTATGCTGTTGAAAGATGGTATTTGAAATGAACAAATCATTTATTTTGCAGAATTCTATCATGCGTTCTCCAGCATCATTACTATCATCAAAGTTATATTTTCCAGCTACTGATCCTTCCTCTTTGCTCCTAACCTTTGCATTTCAATCACCAGTAATGATCAATACATCTTGATTGCATGTTGGATCAATTACAGATTGAAGAATTTAATAGAATTCTTCTATTTCATCCTCACTGGCTTTAGTGGTCGGTGCATAAATTTGAATAATAGTGGTATTAACTGGTCTTCCCTATAGGTGCGTAAGTATTAGCCTATCACAGACAGCATTGTACCACACGACTGATTCTTTTTTTCAATGAATGCAACATGATTCCTTTTTTATTTGCCATTCCCAGAATAGTAAACCGTGTGGTTGTCGGATAAAACTGGCCAATACCAGTCCATTTCAGCTTAATAATGCCTAAGATATTGATGTTTATGCATTCCATTTCATTTTTGACAATTTCTAATTTTCCTAGATTCATGCTTCATACATTTCATGTTCTGATTATTAATGGATGTTTACAGCTGTTTCTCTTCATTTTGAGTTGTGCCTTATCAGCAAATGAAGGTACTGCAGGCTTTACTCCCACATCATCAAGGTCATCTTTCCTTTGAGGATGCAGCTCTTCCTCAGTCACATTTTGAGTGCCTTCTAACCTGATGGGCTCATTTTCCAGCACTATATTTGACAGTGTTTCTCTGCTCTTCATAAGGTTTTCAGTGACTGAAAATTATTTCATCACTCCTTCTTCCTAGTATGTGTTTGTCTGGAAGCTAATCTAAAACCTGTCTACCATGGGTGACCCTGCTGGTATTTAAAATACAGGTGGCATAGCTTCCAGAATCATAGCAACTCAAGGACATAGCTACAGATGGCTAGAGCTGAGAGTGTAGCATCCAGTTGATATGAAATGAAAGGAAAGACACAATAACACCTAAACCTGTAGATAATACTCATTTTAGCTAGCCTCAATAGCTTGTTGATCAGATCTCAACTATAGGAAGACCAAAAAAAAATTTTTTTTGAGTGAAATTAGTCAGTCACAAAAGCACAAATATTGCATAAGACCATTATTGTAAAAGCTTAAGAAAAGATGCCCATACTAAAAGGAAAAAAAAACAAAATTTCTTTGTTGACTACAGGGGGAAGAGAGCATGGAAGGGATGGTAGAGCACAGGGTAGGGATAGACACATCATAGTTCAGGTGTTGGAGAGAGCAGTACACAAGAAGGGGGAGGGGGATGAAAGAACATGGTTGATAAGGGACAACTTAGGCAGGTTTGCATGTACTAAATGAGACAGAGTAAATAATGATGTATTCTCCACCTTGGAAAAACAGGGCTCTGTGATACATGGATCGAGGCATAGTGTAAATGGGTAAAAGATGAAATATAATGTTAAGATGCTTAGCTGTCTTGTTAATATTGATTTCCCTTGCCAATTAATATCAGAAAATATGATTACAGAAAACTTGTAAGCCTTCTTCATCTAATAACTGACTGGAATACATAAAAGGGGTTCTAGAACTTTCCCAGTGAAATAGGCTTCCTGCGGAGCCTTTGTAGTATATAGGACCTTAGGTGGACTCCTGAGCCCCAGTCAGAACCTTCTGGGGTGGGACATTCCCACTTGAAAGTATAAACAGACCAGACAGTGAGAGGAACAGAAGATTCGTCTCAGAAAAATCAGCAGGAAAAAATCCAAAGAACAAAATGGCAGTCTGATTGGCTACTACAAGAACAAACAAGTTGTTCATCAGGGAGCCAAAAGACAAGCAATCAAGTCCCTTCAGGACAAAGCCTGCCCCAATACTGAAACTCAAAGGGAGCACATGAGCAGGCATGTGAGATTGCTGGTGACCACGTTGGTCAGCTGGTGAGTGGAAGAGGGAGTAAGTCAGCAATGAAGATATGGGCTGAGTGCAATCACATTCTATAGAGTCCCATTGACCTGGAGATGAGAGAGAAGAGGAAGTGCTGCTTGGTCTGCAGTGCGGTGAGACCTGGAGACACCTGAGCTCATGAACAAGGACATAGCCATGGAGGGCTAGAGCTGAGATTGAAGCATCCAGCTGATATGAAATGAGAGGAAAAGCACAAGAACACCCAGACATGTAGATAGTACTCATTCAACCTAGCCTCAATAGCTTGATGATCAGATCTCAGCTAGAGAAAGACCAAAAAAAAAAAAAAACTTTTTTATAAAGGAAACAAGTATAAATTGCTACAATTTGATGAACTTGACCTATAGTTATGGATTTAGTAGCTCAAAATACCAACTGAGAGGGAAGAAGTCTTCACATCAAGTATCAATCCTATCCCTTCTGTATACAGGGTTAATAGGGACACACAACTTAGACATTTGCACCTAAAACTGGGGGCTAGGGAGGCATGAATTGACTGGCATACAAGTTTTTAAGAGGGAATTTTGTTTCAGAGTGTGAGGGAGAAGGTAGAATGCCCATTGAATAGTTTTCATTTTGTCTACAGGGGTCTGATGAAGGGAGATGGGGATAAGACTCTTATGATTCAATAGTGAATAATTGTTACCATGACTAATTGTAACTGTCACAACTTCAAAGGTAGAAGTTTTTTTTGTTTTGTTTTGTTTTGTTTTTTTTTAACAAAAAGGGGGAAGCAGTTAATCTTACAGTCCAGGAACAGACAACCCTAAGACCATCAAGGATGAAGAGCACAAGCAGAATGCTGGACCCTATCTAGAAAAGCTCTGGTAGTGTAGTGGTTATGAATCGGGCTGCTAATCTCATGGTCAGCAGTTTGAAACTATCAGCCTTTCCATGGGAGAAAGATGAGGCTTTCTGGTCCCGTAAAGATTTACAGTCTCAGAAATCCTATACAGGGTTGTTATGAGTCAGAACCAACTCTATGGCACATAACCACCACCAGCACCATCTTAAAAAGCAGGAACACCAGAGATGGAAGCAGAGATAAGGACACGGAGAGATAGAGCAGGTGAAGACCCTAGACTCATAGAAAGAGAATAGCTGTGTGCTTGTGGCCAGGAGGCAGACTTGCAGAATGTGCCCTTTGGTTGTTTAAATGGTTATATATTTCTAAATGTTTTTGTGTACATAACCACCACCACCCCCAAAAAAACACAAAACAAAACAAAAAACAGAGGGAATAGAAGCAAATACTGTTAAATGATGATGCATGGAGAGTATTGTCATCATTGCAATAAAATGATGAGTGTCAAATCCATGTTCTTTCAATGTAAAATATCACTCAATGCACAATGAAAATTTGTAAAAAAAAAAAAAAAAAAGAATTAAGATTATATGATTGATGTTTGTCAGACACTGTTTCAACCATATTTTATTAATTGTAATGTATGCAGTCCTACAAGATAGATACTATCTATCCCTATACCTTAGATGAGAAATTCAGACTTGCTAGTAGACGGTGGGATTTAGAAAAATTCCAGGCTAAGTCCAAGTTAGAAATGATTGTTATATAATTATTGTTATACAATACCTCAAGCACTCACATTCCATTTGCTTCATGGAACATTTCTCTTTGTAATGTTGTTATGTTCTGTCAAGTCCATTCCAACTCATAGCAGAATGAAACACTGCCCGATCCTGGGCCAACCTCACTATTGTTGCCACGCTAGAGCCTATTGATGCTACCACTTTGACAATCCATGTCACTAGGGGTCTTCCTCTTTTTCTCTGACCCTCCATCCTACTAAACATGGTATCCTTCTCCAGGGACTGGTCCCTCCTAACAATATGTCCGAAATATGAGAGACAAAGTTTGGCCATCTTGGCCTCCAACGAGCACTCTGGTTGCACTTCTTCCCACACTGATCTGTAGGTTCTTTTGGCAGCCCATGTGTACTTTCAATATTCTCTCCAACACCATAACTCAAAAGCATCAATTTTTGTACGGTCTTCCTTATTCACTGTCCAGCTTTCGTATGCATATGAGGTTATTGAAAATACAGTGGCTTGACTCAAGCGCACCTTATTCCTCAAGCTGACATCTTTGCTCTTCAAAAGGTCTTGTACAGCAGATTTGCCTAATGCAATATGTTGTTTGATTTCTTGCCTGTTGCTTCCATGAGTGTTGATAGTTGATCCAAGAAGAATGAAGTCCTTGACAATTTCAATCTTTACTCTGTTGATAAGAGTAAAAACTTTTTTTTATGTTGCTGTTTATTGGTCCAGTGGTGAGGATTTTTGTTTTCTTTACATTGAGATGCAATCCATACCAAAGGCTGTGCTGTTTGATCTTCATCACTAAATATTTTAAGTCTTCTTCACTTTCAACAAACAAGTTGTATCACATGCATATTGTAGGTTGTTAATGAGTCTTCTAATCCTCATGCCATGTTTTCCTTCATATAACCCAGCTTCATGTTGCCTACCACTCATCTGTCAGTTTTTTGTACTCTGGAAGTTTATGTGTTGCTGTAATTCTGGAAGCTATGCCATGGGTATTTGAAATACCAGCAGGGTTACCCATGGTGGACAGATTTCAACTGAGATTTGAGAGAAGACAGATTAGGAAGAAAGAGAGCTAGACTACTTTCAAATATTTAGTCACTGAAAACTTTATGAATAACAGTGGAACACTGTCAGCTCCAGAATATTGGATATTGAATCATGATGAAGAGCACCAAAATATTGTCAGATATATTGCTAGAAGATGAGCCACTTGGGTAGAAAGGCTCTCCAAATGCGAATTTGGAAGAGGTACCTCCTCAAAGCAGAGTCTTGGTGTGGCCCTGTGGGCTAATATGCTGGACTGCAAAGTCGGTTTGAACCACAAGGTTGAAGGTTCAAGTTCACCAGCTGCTGCTCAGAAAACCTACATAGGGTCGCTATGAGTCAGAACTAACTCAATAGCACATAATAACAACAACCTCCTCAAAGTAGAGTTGACCATGATGATAAGGATGGAAAGAAGCCCTCAAGACAGTCATTTGCTAATCGGGTACAACTCAAAATGAAGAGAAACAGCTATAAACATCCATTAATAATTGGAACATGAAATGGATGAAGTATGAATCAGGGAAAATAGGAAATTGTCAAAAAGAAATGAAACACATAAACATCAATAACCTAGGCATTTCAGAGCTGAAATTGACTGGTGCTGGCCATTTTGAATCTGACAATAATATGGTTTACTATACCAGGAATGACAAATTGAAGAGAAAAAGGTGTCTCATTCATCATCAAAAAGGACACAGTGCTGTCGGTGATAGGATAATTTCAATATGCCTACAAGGAACTCTTGGAACATGGAACTTACGAAGTATGAATCTAAGAAAATTCAAAATTGTAAAAAATGAAATGTAACACATAAACATCGATATCTTAGGCCTTAGTGAGCTGAAATGGACTGATATTGGCCATTTTGAATCTGACAACCACATGATTTACTATGCCAGGAATGACAAATTGAAGAGGAATGGTGTTGCATTCATTGTCAAAAAGAATATATCCAGATCAGTCATGAGGTACAATGTTGTCAGTGATAGGATAATATCCATGTGTCTATCCAGTTAATAAAACTATTATTCAAATTTATGCACCAACCACTAAAGCCAGTGAGGATGAAAGAGAAGAATTCTACCAACTTCTTAAATCTGAAATTGACCAAACATGCAATCAAGATGTATTGAACATTACTGGTGATTGAAATGCAAAGGTTGGGAGCAAAGAGGAAGGATCAGTAGTTGGAAAATATGGCCTTGGTGATAGAAATGATGCTGGAAAATGCATGATAGAATTCTGCAAAATCAATGATTTATTTGTTTCAAATATCTTCTTTAGTCAGCATAAGAAACAAGTATACACATGGACCTCACCAGATGGAATACATAGAAATCAAATTGACTACAGTTGCGGAAAGAGACAATGGAAAAGCTCCATATCATCAGTGAAAACAAGGCCAGGGGCAGATTGTGGAACAGACCATCAATTAGTCATATGCAAATTCAAACTGAAGCTTAAGAAAATGAAAACAAGTCCATGAGAGCCAAAATATGATCTTGAATATATCCTACCTGAATTTAGAGATCATCTGAAGAACAGATTTGATACACTAAACACTAAAGACCAAAGACCAGAAGAGTTGTGGGATGACATCAAGAACATCATACATGAAGAAAGCAAAAAGTCATTAAAGAAAGAAGGAAAAGATCAAAATAGATGTCAATAGAGACACTGAAACTTGCTCTCCAGCATAGAGAGGCTAAAGCAAATGGAAGAAATGAAGAGGTCCAAGAGCTGAACAGAACATTTCAAAGATCAGCTCAAGAAGATAAAGCCAAACATGAAATAAAAATGTGCAAAGATCTGGAGTCAGAAAACCAAAAAGGAAGAACATGGTCAGCATTTCTCAAGCTGGGGGAACTGAAGAAAAAATTCAAGCCTCGACTTTCGTTATTGAAAGATTATCTGGGCAAATTATTGAATGATGCAGAATGCATCAAGAGCAGATGGAAAGAATACTCAGAGTTACTGTACCAAAAGGAAATAGTAAATGTTCAACTCTTTCAAGAGGGAGCATATGATCAAGAGCCAATGATAGTGAAGGAGGAAGTCCAAGAGTCATTGAAGGAATTGGCAAAGAACAAGGCACGAGGAATTGATAGAATACAAATTGAAATCTTTCAAGAATGTGAGGCAGCACAGGAGGTACTCACTCATCTATGCCAAGATATTTGGAAGACAACTATCTGACCGACTGATTGGAAGAGATCCATAATTGTGCCAATTCCAAAGAGAGGAGACTCGATGGAATGCAGAAAACTTCGAATAATCTCTTTGTGATCTCATGCGAGTAAAGGTTTACAAAAGGTAATACAGAAATGGCTGCAATCATACATTGACAGAGAACTTCTAGAGGTTGAAGCCAGATTCAGAAGAGACCATGGAATGAGGGCTATCATTGTTGAGGTCTGGTGGATCTTGGCTGAAAGCAGAGAATGTGCTTTATTGACTATGCAAAGGCTTTCGATTATGTGGATCATGACAAGCTATGGACAACACTGCGAAGTATGAGTATTCCAGAACACTTAATTGTGCTCATGAGGAATCTGTACATTGATCAAGAGGCAGTTGTTCAAACAGAAATGGGAACACTGAATGGTTTAAAATTAAGAAAGGTGTGCAACAAGGTTGTAGTCTTTCACCCTACTTATTAAACCTGTGTGCTGAGCAAATAATCTGAGAAGCTGGGTTATATGAAGAAAAACGTGGCATCAGGATTGGAGGAAGACTCATTAAGAACCTACGATATGCAGATGATACAACCTTGTTTTTTGAAAGTGAAGAGGACTTAAAATATTTTCTGATGAAGATCAAAGAGCACTGCCTTCAGTATGGATTGCATCTCAATGTAAAGAAAACAAAAATCCTCACCACTGGACCAATAAACAACATTCTTATCAGTAGAGAAAAGATTGAAGTTGCCAAAGACTTCATTCTTCTTGGATCAACTATCAACATTCACGGAACTAGCAGTAAAGAAATCAAAGGACTTATTGAATTAGGCAAATTTGCTGCACAAGACCTTTTTAAAGTGTTGAAGAGCAAAGATGTCAGCTTGAAGAATAAGGTGCACCTGACCCAAGCTATGGTATTTTCCATAACCTCATATGCATGCAAAAGCTGGACAGTGAATAAGGAAGATCGGAGAAGAATTCATGCTTTTGAGTTATGGTGTTGGAGGAGAATATTGAAAGTGCCATGGGTTGCCAAAAGAATCAATAGATCCGTTTTGCAAGAAGTGCAGCCAGAATGCTCCTTGGAGGCCAATATGGCCTAATTTCGTCTCTCATACTTCAGGCATATTGTCAGGAGGGACCAGTTTCTGGAGAAGGATATTATGTTTGGTAAAGTGTAGGGTCAGAGAAAAAGAGGAAGACTCCCAATAAGATGGATTGGCCAAGTGGCAACATCGATGGACTCAAGCATGGCAACAGTAGTGAGGTTGGCCCAGGATTGGGCAGTGTTTCATTCTGCTGTGCATAAAGTCGCTATGAGTCAGTGCTGACTCTATGGCACCTACCAACAACAACAACAAGGTATTTCTATTTCTAACTTTTTGAATAAGTACAATACCATTTTCCAGAATGGTTGGACCATTTTACAGTCCCATCAGCAATGTAGGAATAATCTATCTCTCCACACCTTAACCAGCATTTGTTGTCTTCTTCTTTTTATAACTTTTCTGTAACTGCTGGTGTGAGATGAGATCTCACTGTTGTGTGTGTGTGTGTTTAAAGCTTTTATTGTGCATTGAGTGATAGTTTACATGGGAGAACATCAGCTTTGCACTCATGCTATCAGTATTTAATTTCATTGCAATGATTACAATCCTCTCCATGCATCACCATTCAATAGTATTTGCTTCCATTTCCTCTGGTTATTTATTTTATTTTATTTTTTATGTACACAAAAACATTCAGGAATATGCAATCATTTAAACAACACAAGTGCACATTCTGCAAGCCTGCCCCCTGTTCACCAGCACACAACCTTTCTCTTTCCATGAGTCTAGAGTCTTCAGCTGCTCTATCTCTGGATGTCATTATCTTTGCTCCATATCTCATGTCACTGCTTTTCTGGATAGGGTCCCACAGTTCACTCATGCTCTTCTCCCTTCATGGTCCTAGGGTCCTCTGTTGCTGGAATGTAAGATTAACTACTTCCCTTTTGGTGTTACAAAATTAATCATGATAACAAGTACTCACTATTGAATCAAAAGAATCTTGTCCCCATCGCCTTTCATCAGACCCATCCAGACAAGACTGAAATTCAAAGGGAACACATAAGCAGGCAGGTAAGCTTGTTGGTGACCACTTTGGTCTAGTGGTTGAGTGGAAAAGGGGGAAAGGCAGCAATGAAGATATGGGCTGAGTTCGACCACATCTCATAGACTCCTGTCAACCTGGAGACAAGAAAGAGAAGAGCAAGGACTGGTTGGTCCGAAGTGTGGTGAGACCTGAGGACTCCTAAGCCCATGGACAAGGACCTAGTCACAGAGGGCTAGAGTTGAGAGTGAAGTGTCCAGCTGATATTAAATCTTGGTGAGGGGTTTGTCCTGAAGGGAATTCATTGCTTGCCTTGATGGCTTCGGTGAACAACTTGCTTGTTTTTGATCAGCTAGTAGCTGATCAGGCTGTTGTTTTTGTTTTCAATTTTTCCTACTGGTCTTTCTTTCAAGAAGTATTTTATATTCCTCTAGCCACTCTAGACTGGTATGCATGTCCTTTTAAGTGGGAATGCCCCACCTAAGAATGTTCTGCATGGGGTTCAGGATTCCAACAAAGGTCCTAAACACTACAAAGGCTCCTCAAGAAGCCTATTTCACTGGGGAAGTTCTAGAACCCTTTTAGGTATTCCAATCATTTATAGGCTGAAGACGGGCTTACAAGTTTTCTGTAATCATGTTTCCCGACATTACTTTCTTTCTATCCCACTCAAGTGTCTATTTTACAATAGTAGGCATGGAGAACCAACACTCATAAAACAATCAAACATCTTAATCTTTCTTCCATGACTGTTTGCCACTGAATATTGTTCAAAGTATGAGAGATGAAGTCTGGCCATCATGGCTTCCAAGGAGCACTCTAGCTGTACTTCGTCCAAGACAGATCTATTTGTTCTATTGGCAGTCCATGGTACTTTCAATATTCTCCTCCAACATCATAACTTAAATGCATTGATTCTTCTATGGTCTTCTTTATTCAGTGTCCAACTCTCACATACATAATGAAATTAGTGAAAATATTATGACGTGGGACAGGTGCACCTTAGTCCTCAAATAAGAACCTTATTTCTTCAACTTTTCCTTTTTGAATTTATTTTCTATTGAATTTCTTGATTCTAAAACTAATGCCTTAATATTTCCATCTGATATATCAAACCACTTCTGCACATACATAGATATGTTCTAATACTCCTTAAATGAGCTTATTTACATTCTCTCTGAATTCCTTTATTTAGGGTTCATATTACTTATTTATCCTAACCTGCACTTATGCATCTGTTTTTTATCTTTTTATTCTAGCTTCTTCATAAATATTTAAAAGGATGCTTTCAAAATGAAAAAAGATAAAAATTGACCCTGATGCTTCTACCTTTATGATTCCATTAGAGAGAATATAAAGGACATGTAGTCCATGCAATCAAACCAGTACACCTGGAACAATTCCAATTCTTATCACAGTCATGAGGAGTGTGAGCTCATTTATACTTAAAATCTAGATTTTTTTTTTTATTATATATGACATGTTTCCAAGTTTTCAGTAAACCTACATTTTTGATGTGTATCTAATTAACAGTGATTAAAAGAATAATTAGTTAAAATATAATAAGCCAGAATTACAAACTGTATATATCTACTTCTTTTCCCCACTTCTCTTTATAAACATTAAAGGACCAGAGTTATTTAGAAGAAAAATTGGGCATTAAGAAGAAGATAACTATTCAAATTTACAAAACTCTTTCATTATTTGATTAAGGTAAATATATCTAACAATACATTGACCAATTCAGCATTTTTTACATGTATAACTTAGTTGGTTGTGTTATCATATTTTAAAACCATCAATATACTATCAGTTTCCAAATTATTCCACCACAATTAAAAGAAATGCATTTCCCCCAAAGCAATGACTCCCCCTTTCTCCCTCCCTAACTCTCTGGTAACCAGTAGTAAAATATAAATATCTACACATTGATTTGGAGTCCTGGTGTGGTACTGTGGGATAAAACACTGAACCACAAAGTTGATTTCAACTATAAGGTCAACAGTTCAAAATCAGCAGCCACTTCTTGGAAACCCTATACAGGGTCGCTATGAGTCAGAACTGACTCGACAGCACTTAACAACAACACATTGACTTATTCTAGTGATTTAGTATAGGTAGTGTTATGTAGTTTTTGTCCCTTTCTGACTGATTTATTTCACTCACCATAATGTTTTCAGGTTCTTCTATGTTGCATTGTATGTATATACCAAATTTTGTTTTCCCATTCATCTGTTGATGGTCACTTAGGTTGTTTCCACCATTTGACTATTATGAATAGCACTGTGAAGAGCAATATGTACAAGGTTCTGTTTGTGTTCCTGTTTTAAACTCTTTTTAGGTATATGCCAAGATTGGGATTTTTAAGTCATATGTTAGTTCTATGTTTAACTTTTTGATAGATGGCCAAATTGTTTTCCACCACATCTTGTATTACTTCAACAGTGGATGAGGGTTACAATTTCTCCACACCCAACAAACATATTGTCTGGATTATTGATTGTAGCCAGTGTGGTGATGTAGGATAAACACTCTGGGCTGCAAAGTTGGTTTGGACCACAAGGTTAATGGTTCAAACTCACCAGCAGCTCTATAAAAACCCTATACAGGGTCACTAAGGGTCAGAACTGACATGACATTAAAACAACAATAACAATAATGGGACTGAAGTAGTATCTCACTGTTTTTAATTGCATATCCCTAATGTCTAATTTCTTTGTGCCACTTCAACAGAATGTGAATTTTTTTTTTTTAACAATATCATCAACATCACACACTAGCAAAAATTTGCTGAAGATAATTTAAAAATTATTTCAGTATTACATCTACAGGGAGCTGCCTAAAGATAGATGTGGTTTCAGAAGAGGACTTGGGATGAAGGATAGCATTGCTGATGTCTGATGGATTCTGGATGATAGCAGTAATTATCAGAAAGACATTTACTTTTATTTTATTGACTATGCAAAGGCATTCAATTGTGTGGAAATAACAAACTATAGACAACATTGCAAAAAAATGGGAATTCCAGAAAAAATAATCGTGCTCATGATGAATCTGTCCAAGTGGTAGTTGTTTGAATAGAACAAGGGGATATTGAATGGTTTAATATCAGGAAGCGTGTGTGTCATGGTTCCATCCTTTCATCATAAATATTCACTCTGTATACTGAACAAATAATCCAAGAAACTGGACTCTATGAAAAAAACACCATCAGTATTTTTGAAATCTACAATATACAGATGAGGGGAGAACAAACAAGATGGCAGATCAGGTGGAAGTACAGTGAGGAGCTCTGCCAACAAAAACACAGAATACAGGACCAAGCAGGCTCAGGGGATGGTCCCAGAACTCTGAACCACATATAAAGAAATATTTAGAAGGTTGGAAGGCTTACAGCTGGGGGAATTTGTGGCAGAAGCAAGAAATCCACTGCTTTCTAGTTTGGGATGCTCAGCTGCTCCAGGAGCCACCATCTTGGGTAAAACCAA
>NW_006408520.1:51941922-51967661 GCF_000296735.1 Chrysochloris asiatica
AAGAGAAGGACTAAGAACTGGTGGCCAGGAGCAGACTTGCAGAATGTGCCCTTTGGAGATGTAAATTATTATAGATGCCTGAGTGGTTTGTTTGTTTGTTTGTTTGTTTGTGTGTTTTTTAAAAAAGCTAAAGTGGATAGAGAGCAATACTGTTAACTGATGGTACATGGAGGGGATTATAATCAATGTAATGAAACAAGGTATATGATTTGTTGAATGTAAAACTGATGATATGCCCTGTAACTTTCACTCAATCCACAATAAATATCTTAAATTATATATATATATACACACACAGAGATGATACAACCTTGTTTGCTGAAACCAAAAAGGACTTGAAGCACTTATTGATGAACATCAAATAATAAAGCTGTCACTATGAATTAAAGCTCAGTTTAAAAAAATAAAAATCTTAACAACTGGAGCAATAAACAATAGTGAAAGGATTGAGGTTACCAAGGATTTTATTAGACTTTGTTCCACAATCAATGCTCATGGAGGGATCCATCAGAAAATCAAAAGAAACATTGCACTTTGTAAATCTGCAAAAAAAACCTCTTTAAAGTTTTAAAGAGCAAAGATGTGGCTTTGAGTACTAAGGATTGCCTGACCCAAGTCAGGAATATTAAATAACTTCATATGTATATAAAAGTTGAGCAATGAATAAGGAAGATCAGAGAATTGATGCATTTGAAATGTGGTGTTGGCAAAAAACATTGAAAAAACTACGGGAAAGCAAAAGAACCAATAAATCTGTCTTGGAACAAGACAAGCCAGACTATTTCTTAGAAGTGATGATTGTGAGACTTGACCTCTTGTACTTTGAACATTTTGTATCAGGAGTGGATAGTCTCTGAAGAAGAATATTAAACTTGTTAAAGAGGAGTGTCAGGGATAAAGAGGAAGACCCTCAATAAGATAGACTTACACAGTGGCTATAATCAAGGAGCCCCAATAATGTCAACAGCTGTGAGGGTGGCACAACACCAGTCATTGTTTTGTTCTATTATACATAGGGTCAATAGGACTCAGACCCAACTCAAGGGCACCAAACAATAATGATAACTATTGAAGGCATTGGTGGATCAGTGGTAAAATTCTAACCTTCCATACAGAAAACAAATGCATCTCATACAGATTCACTATTATGTCAGTAGAAGTTTACATGTTCCTATGATGCTGTACCACCTCTCATCAGTTTGTTGTACTGTGGTGGCTTGTGAGTTGCTGTGATTCTGGAAGCTATGCCATGGGTATTTTAAAAACCAGCAGGGTCACCCCCGGTGAACAAGTTTCAGCTGAGCTTCCAGATGAAGACACTCTAGGAAGAAGAGGAGATGAACTACTTCTGAATATTTAGTCACTGAAAACCTTATGAATAGCACAGAAACAGTGCCAGAAAATGAGCCCTTCAGGTTGGAAGGCACTCAAAATGAGATTGGGGAAGAACTGCCTCCTCAAAGTAGAGTTGACCATGATGACGCGAATGGAGTAAAATCCACAGGAGTAAGCCCCCGGGACCTTCATTTGCTCATGGGACACAACTCAAAATGAAGAGAAAAGGCTACAAACATCCATTAATGATCAGATATGGAATGTATGAAGTATGAATCCAGGAAAACTGGAAATTGTCAAAAAGGAAATGGAACACATAAACATTGATATCTTAGGCATTAGTGAGTTGAAATGGACTGGTATTGCTCATTTTGAATTTGACAACCACAGGATTTACTATGCTGAGAATGACAAATTGAAGAGGAATGGTGTTGCATTCATCATCAAAAAGTACATATTTAGATTTATCATGAGGTACAATGCTGTCTGTGATAGGATAATATCCATGCACCTACAGGGAAGACCAGTTATTACCACTACTATTCAAATTTACGCACCAACCACTAAAGCCAGTGAGGATGAACTAGAAATAGAAGAATTCTACTAAATTCTTCAATCTGAAATTGATCAAACATGCAATCAAGATATATTGATAATCACTGGCGATTGGAATGCAAAGGTTGGAAACAAAGAGGAAGGATCAGTAGTTGGAAAATATGACCTTGGTGATAGAAATGATGCTGGAGATCGCATGATAGAATTCTGCAAAATCAATGATTTGTTCATTTCAAATACCTTCTTTAGACAGCATAAGAGACAACTATCTGGCCAAGCAAATGGAAGAGATCCGTATTTGTGCCCATTTCAAAGAGAAGTGATCCAATGGAATGCGGAAATCATCCGACAATATCTTTGATATCCCATGCAAGTAAAAGTAAAGTTTTACTAAAGGTAATATAGAAATGGCTGCAAGCATACATTGACAGAGAACTCCCAGACGTTCAAGCTGGATTCAGAAGAGGATATGGAATAAGGGATATCATTGCCGACATCACATGGATGTTGGCTAAAAGCAGAGAATATCAGAAAGATGTTTACCTGTGTTTTATTGATTATGCAAAGGCTTTCGATTATGTGGATCATGACAAGCTATGGATAACATAGTGAAGTATGAGTATTCTGGGACACTTACTTATGCTCATGAGGAATCTATACATAGACCAAGAGGCAATTGTTTGAACAGAACTTGGGAACACTGAATGGTTTAAAATTAAGAAAGATGTGCGACAGGGTTGTATTCTTTCATCACACTTATTCAACCTGTGTGCTGAGCAAATAACCTGAGAAGCTGGGTTATATGAAGAAAAATGTGGCATCAAGATTGGAGGAAGACTCATTAACAGCCTGAGATATGCAGATGATACAAATTTGCTTGCTGAAACTGAAGAGGAGTTAAAATACTTATTGATGAAAATCAAAGATTTGGTATAGATTGCAACTCAATGTAAAGAAAACAAAAATCCTCACCACTGGACCAATAAACAACATTCTTATCAATGGAGAAATTATTGAAGTTGTCAAAGTCTTCATTTGTCTTGGATCAACCATCAACTCTCATGGAAGCAGCAGCCAAGAAATCAAACAACATATTGCCTTAGGCAAATCTGCTGCATAGAACTCTTTTAAAGCAATGAAGAGCAAACATGTCAGCTTGAGGACTAAGGTGCGCCTGGCTCAAACTATGATATTTTTCATAACTTCATAAGCATGTGAAAGTTGGACAGTGAATAAGGATTGTAGAAGAATTGATGCATTTGAGTTACGGTGTTGGAGGAGAATATTGAAAGTACTATGGGTTGCCAAAAGAACAAACAGATCTGTGTTGGAAGAAGTACAGCCAGAGTGGTCCTTGGAAGTCAGTTTGGCCAGACTTCGTCTCTCATTCTTCAGACATATTGTCAAGAGAGACTAGTCACTGGAGAGGGATATCATGTTTGGTAAGGTTGAGGGTCAGAGAAATGTATTGGCGAGATGTATTGGCAAAGTGCCTGCATCAATTGACTCAAGCATGGAAACAATTGTGAAATTAGCCCAGAACCTGTTTCATTCTGTTGTGCATAGGGTCACTATGAGTCGATACTAACTCGATGGCACCTATCAAGAACAATGATGCTGAATCTCTACCACTCATCTGCCAGTTTGTCATATTGTGGTGACTTACATGTTGTTGCAATGCTAGAAGCTACTCCACCAGTGTTTTAAATACCAGCAGGGTCTCCCATGGTGGACAGGTTTCAGATGAGTTTACAGAGTAAGACAGAATAGGAAGAAGGAGAGACTGACTACTTCTAAATGTTTAGCCACTGAAAACCCTGTGAATAGCAGTGGAACACTGTTGAATAGCACCAGAATATTGACAGATAGAATGCTGGAAGGTGAATCCCTCAAGTTGGAAGGCACTCAAAATATTACTGGGTTAAAACTGTCTCCTCAAACTAGAGTTGACCAATATTATGCAAATGAGTAAACCTTTTAGGATCTCACTTGCTGATGGGGCAGAACTCAAAATAAAGAGAAAAGCTGTAAACTCTCATTAATAATTAGAACAGGGAACATATGAAGTATGAATTTGGAAAATTGGAAGTTGCCAAAATGAAATGGAAAGCATAAAGGTTGATATATTAGGAAATGGTGAACTGAAATGGACCAGTATCAGCCATTTTGAATCTAAAATTTATATGGTTTACTGTTCTTGGAATGACAAATTGAAGAGGAAGGACATCACATTCATCATAAGAAAGAACATTTCAAGATCTATCTTGAAGTATAATGCTTTCTCCAATAGGATAATATTTATATGTGTAGAAAGAAGACTCTCAAGAGCAAAGATGTCAGTTTGAGCACTTAAGGTGCCTAAAACAATTCATGGTATTTTAGATAGCCTCATACGCATTTGAAAGTTTTATAGTGAATAAGACCATAGAAGAATTGATACATTTTAGTTATGGTGTTGGAGAATAATAATAAAGGTAGCATGAACTGCAAGAAAAGATTTGATGCATTAGACACTAATGACTGAAGATCAGAAGAGTTGTGAGAGGGCATCAGAAACATCATGCAGTGAAAGGAGATGGGGATAGGTCTCTTGTGGTACAACAGTGAATAATTGTTATCAGGACTGACTGTGAGGGTTGGAAATGTAATGGTAGATGATTTGTAGCAAAGGGAGGGGACTGATTGACTTTGCAGTCCAGGAGTGGAGGTCCCTGGAACCATCAAGGGAGAAGAGTGGAGTGCAGGACCCTATCCAGAGAAACAGTGATGCCAGAGATGGAGGCAGAGATGTGGTGGAGAGATGGAGTGGCTGACACCTCTGGACCCAGAGAGGGAGAGGGTCTGTGTGCTGACCACTGGGAGGCAGGCTTGCAGATTATACCCTTTGGTTGGTTGATGATGCATGGAGGGGATTGTAACCATGGCAATGAAATGATATATGATAGGATGAATGTAAAACTAATGTTCTCCCATGTAAACTATCACATAATTCACACTAAAACATTAAAAACAAACAATCATCATGCAGGAAGAAAGCAAAAGTTATAAGAGAACAATAAAGAAGAAAAAGGCAAAATGGATGTCAGAGGAGAGACTCTGGAAGTTGTTCTTCAACATGCAGATGCTAAATCTAATGGAAGAAATGAGATGGTAAAAGAGCTGAACAGAAAATTTCAGTGGGCAGCTGGAGAAGACAAAGTCAAGAATTATAATGACATGTGCAAAGACTTAAAGTTAGAAAACCAAAAGGGAAGAACACAGGCAGTATTTTTCAAGCTAAAAGTACTAAAGAAAAGTTTTAATCATTGACTTTCAATACTGAAGGAGTCTCCATCCTGGCTCCTGGCTATAATTCTTCTAACACAGATTTGTTTGTTGTTCTGGCAGTCAATGCTACTTTTTGTATACTTCTTTGATGACTTCAATGCTTTCTCCATTATCATGAAGTTATTTATATCCCCTGTTGTAAGGATTTTGTTTCCTTTACATTAAGGTGCAACCCATATGTAAGGCTGTGGTCTTTGGTCTTCATCAGTGAGTATTTTAAGACCTCTTAACTTTCAGCAAGAAAGGTTGTTTTATCTGTATATTGAAGTCTATTAATGACTCTTCTTCCAATGTTGATGGCATGTTCTTTTTAATATAATCTAGATTCTTAGATTATTTGTTCAGTATTCAGATTGAATAAATGTTGTGAAACAATACAACCCTGGTGTACACCTTTCCTGATTTTAAATCATTTAGTCTCCCCCTTTTCTGTTTGAATGACTGCCTCTTTTTCTAAGTACAGGTTTTACATGTGCAGAAATAAGTGATCTGAAATACCAATTCACTGAATTGTAATTCATAGCTTGTCATGCATAATACACACGGTGGAAAGCCTTTGCATAGCAAATAAAGCAGAGGTAAATATCTTTCTGCTATTCTCTAAAAGCAAAGATCTATCTGATATCAGCAATGAATTGCCTCATTCTATATCCTCTTCTAAATCTGGTTTAACCTCTGGCAGTTTCCTGTCAATGTACTGTTGCAGATATTTTTGAATTATCTTCAGCAAAAATTACTTGCATATGCTATTAATTATATTGTCTGGTGCTGTCACCTGTCTTTGAAATGGGCATAAATAAGGATCTCTTCACTCAATTAACCAGGTATCTGTCTTCCAAATGCCTTGGCATAGATGCATGAGTGCATCCGGTGACATATAAAAATAAGATGAAATGAATACACAGAATCACTGCACCAAAAAGAAATGATCGATGTTCAATCATTTCAAGAGGTAGCATATGATCAAGAGCCCATAGTACTGAAGAAAGATGTTCAAGATGCACTGAAGATATTGGCAAAGAATAAAGCCCTAGGATTTGGAATTGATAGAATAAAAATTGAAATCTTTCAACAAGCCATGAATCAGAGGTCAACTCTATGGCAGCAAATAACAACGAAATGGCTAGTGATGCTGAACATCTTTTCATATGCTTATTGCCTTCTTGTGTATCTAGTTTTGTGAAGTGTCTGCTAAAATCCTGCATACCTTTTCAAGTTGTGTTGTTTGCCTTTTTGTGATTAACTTGAAGAGAATCTGTGACAGTTAAGGTTTTGGGTCAACTTGACTGAAACAGGAATCTCAGTGGTTTGGCAGTTGAGGTGTAGTTATTTACACTCCATGATAAGATCTAATATATAATGCAATCAATTCTATGTTGAATTCTACTATGAACATCAATCAACTGAAAGGAAGTTTCCATGTGGGTGTGACCTGCTTCCAGTATGTTGGATAGTCAGGCAAAGTCTACTTACTCTCTGTTGTGTCTGGATTTTGTATCTGATCTTGTGTTTGGATCTTGCATCAATTATTTGGAATTGAGTCAGTGGTGGGCTTTATTACCTGCTAATCATGGTAGTGATCAGCAGTTTGTCATATTACCTGCTCCATCTTCCTAGCTGATGTATGATCTACTGATCTTGGTTCATCTGACACTTGAACTTGAGACTCTCCCACCTCTATAACTTTGTAAACATTTTCCTTGATATGAACGTCTCTTTATATATACATATATAAGTTTGAGTGATTTGCTTCTCTAGAGAACCCAACCTGAGATATTTGGCACCAACAGTGTATCTACAATATAAGGAGTGGGAGGGCAATACATAAGAAGAGGGAGGGTGGCAGATGAACAATGAAGATATGGGAAGCCTTATTATCTTAGGCATAGCCCAAATGGGATAGAGGTAAATGGTGATATTTACACAACTTTGGAACAATAATGTTCTGAGGGTAGGTACATGAACAGCGACACAGGCTGAATGGGTATGGCAGAGAGATTGGGATATGTGTGTGCGTGTGTGTGTGTGTGCATACACACGCACACACATACACACATATATAGAGAAAGACAGAGAGAGAGTCCTGGTGTGGTGCTGTGGGTTAATTAATATGCTGGACTACAAATTCGGTTTAAACTGCAATGTCAGTGATTCAAGCTCACCAGCTGCTTCTCGGAAACCCTATACAGAGTTACAAAGGGTCAGAACTGACTCAACAACACTTAGCAGTATATATATATATCCCACAAATATATAAGAGTTTGAAAGAGAATATTGGTACATGGGTATTTACCTTTCCTGTAAACACATCTTTGAATGTGGTGGAGCATTCAGCAGCAAAATGATGAAAACATCTTAAGACAATGAGTTATTGGGCCTGGAGGCTCAAGACCATAGTCTCAAGGACGCCGTGGTCAACTGGCATAAAATAATTCACAAAGATAATGTTCTACATCCTACTTTGGTGAGTAGCATCTGGGATCAGAAAAGCTCACGAGTGGCTGTCTAAGGTGCAGTTATTGGTCTCTCCATATGCAGAGGAATGATGAGTGATGAGAAATGAGGAGGCTTGGAATCAATTAGTCCAATGAACTAATTGAGCATGTGGACATCAGTCTCCATAACTCTGGGACAAGGAGAACTAGATGGTGCCTAGATACCACTACCAACTGTTCTGAAAGGGATCATATTACAAGGTCCCAGATAGAGCAGCAGAATATATGGAACTAAACTAAAAATTATTTAAAAGAAATTAAAAAGACCAGTGTTACTGGAGGAAACTGAGACTATGGCCCTCAACCACCCTTAATGTCTGGAAAGATTGTTTTAGATCACTCAAAAATGGTTGTAGCAGTACATCAGATAGGGAGCTACCAGAAATTCATTCCCAATTCAGAAAAGAACATGTAATGAGGTATATCATTGCTGACACCAAATGGATCTTGGCTGAAAGCAGAGAACACCAGAAAGATGTTTCCTTGTGTTTTATTCACTATGCAAAGACATTCAACTGTGTGGATCATAACAAATTATGGATAATATTACAAAGAATGGGAATTCCAGAACACTTGATTTTATCTATATGGAACTTGTACATAGACCAAGAGGCAGTCATTGAAACAGAACAAGGGAATACCTTTCTGTTTCAAATCAGGAATAGTGTGCATTAGGGTTTTATCCTTTTTCATGCAAATGAGGCATTTTCATCCACCTCATATTCATGTGAAAATTTGCCAATTAATAAGAAGAATTGATATATTTGGATTGTGGGGTTGGCAAAGAATATTGAAAGTACCATAGACTGCCAAAAGAACAAACAAATCTGTCTTGGAAGAAGAATAGCCAGAATGTCCCATAGAAGTCAGGACGGTGGAACTTTGGACATGTTTTCAGAAGGGACCAGTTCCTGGAAAAGGACGTCATGCTTGATAAAATAGAAGGTCTACAAAAAAGATCTTCATCTTTTTTACGTTGGATTGACACAGTGGCTACAACAATGGACTCAAACATAATAATTGTGAGGATAAAATATGACTAGGCAATATTTCATTCTGTTGTACATAGGGTTTCTATGAGTCAGAGCCAACTAATGACAACAGCACCTAACAAGAACAGTAACAAGAACTAGATTATTAAGACTAGGAAGACAATGATTGTATTTTAAGTTCCCTTTGTAGTCTCTCCAGTGCTATACTAGCTGATATATATATATATACATATATGTTGTATGTAGTCTTCGGTGCTATACAAGCTGCTATACATATATTGTTGTTGTTAATTGCCATCGGCTTGGTTGTATAGAATTTTCAAGGAGCAGCTGGTGGATCTGAACCGCCAAACATGCAGTTCGAACCAACCTTGCAGTCCAGTGCATTATCCCACAGAACCACAACAGGACTCCATAGTCAGTGCTCAATAACTATTTGACCAAAGTCTAAATGAAGGTGAAGTTAACTGAAAATTCCAATGACTTCAAAAAAGATTTAGACTTTAAATACGTTAGTTGTTGACATATTCATAATGGATTACTAAAAGAAACAAGGATATTTAGGTCAATTGTTACTTCACCCCTGAAATGCTTTTACAACCTTTGTTGCTCCTTCATGAATAAAAACATTGAGTTGACTGGGAAAAAACAGTGTTTTTAGAGAAACAAAATCATAATCATAAAGATGAGTTTTCTAAATTGTTTCACAAGTTTGACTAATTTTGATGGCACTGATAACTAACTCTACCTTAACTAGTAAAGAGGAGAGAGTGCTGCTAATTCATGACATAAGATGACAACACTAATATGCATATTGGAGAAATGAGGCTCTGAATGATTGTGTGTAAGATACTTTTCTGCAATTTTGTCAGGATGAGAAATACAAAGAAACTAGTTGGTTGGTCCTACTTACAATAGACCAAGCTATGAAAGAAAGAATAAGCTAAGGCTAAAGAGCCACAGTTGAAGCACCACATGAAAGACTTCAAGGTTTCCATTTGTGCCCTGAAAGAAAATTTTATTTTTTATAGTAGCAGAATAGCTGAATTACAATAGCAGCTGAATTACAATGGCATCTGAATTCCAAAACTTGAAAGATATCTGATGTTAAAGAAGGACAGTGATTGGAAATAAATGAGATCTTAAAATTTGGAATGAGGATATCTGGGCAAATAATTAGTACATTGGAGACAAAGAACCCTTGAATTTCATTGAATCACTTCTGCCAACAAAACCAGCCCTCTTAACCTCTGATGACTAGATTAACCAAGGTGTGCCTGGTTATTCATTGTCTGAAATATCTACTGGGATAGTCTGATGAATTGTCCAGGACATTGCCTGAGGCACTGTCTAAGGCAGATGCCTTTCAAAATTGTGCTGAATATCCCCAGGAAACAAAACTACCATCCATTATTGGTGCTATTGTTAAGTGTCATGGAGTCAGTTCTGACTCATAGAGACTCGAGAGTTTCTGAGGAATGATTGGTGGGTTTGAACTGCATACTTTGTGGTTCAAACTGACCTTTCAGTTCAGTCTATTATGCTGCAGCTGCACACCAGGAGAAGTATGATTTTCTACTCAAAAAGAAATACACTACTCTCAAAAATAACTACTTGATTTTTCTAATATGTACAAACAGAAACCTGGAGAATATGTGTGGAGTTGACTATTAAGAGTGTGAGATAATGGAGCAAGAAACAAAAGGTTGAATCAGTCTGAATTAACTGAAATTAAGTGGCACAGATTCTTCATTGAATGTTTTAGCTCCAGAAGTTAGAAGAGGATCTAACAGTTTATTTGGTTGGTTCACTGAAGCATGGATTACACAAGGTGTCCTACAAGACATCAAGCTGAAGTACCTGATCTGTGTTAGTATACAGTTGTTGTTGTTGTTAAGTACCATGGAGTCAGTTCCGACTCATAGTGACCCTGCACAGGGTTTCTGAGGCTGTAAATCTTTACGGGAGCAGAATGCCTCATCTTTCTTCTGCGGAACGGCTGGTAGTTTCGAACTGCCGACCTTGAGGTTAACAGTCCAATTCGTAACTACTACGCTACCAGAACTCCTTTTGTCCCTCACTGTTATAGGAAAAGATATGTCTTTTGGGCACTCCATGTGCCAGTTCATGGATCTATGCAAGTAAATTTACTCTGACATACCAATATTCTGAAACCTTTGAATTCCTTCTTCTACTGTTATACCATACACCATACTGTTATACTGGTATAAGAGTAGAGGTATACTGGTACACTGGTATACCATATACCATACTGTTACACTGGTATAACAGTAGATATTACGTTTGGTAAGGTGGAGGGTCAGAGAAAAAGAGGAAGACCCCCAGCAAGATGGATTAGCCAAGTGGCAGCATCGATGAACTCAAGCATGGCAACAGCGGTGAAGTTGGCCCAGGATCAGGCAGTGTTTCGTTCTGCTGTGCATAAAGTCACTAAGGGTCGGTACCAACTCGATGGCACCTAACAACAACAAAGATCTATACAAAAGGAAGAATTTGAGGTCAGTTGAATTGCAATCTAACTTGAATAGCCAGAAGATAGCATTAAGGTCTCTCAATCAATTCTCAGACTTGAGCCAGTTTACAGACCCACAATCCCTTGAATTAGGGGAGGCCAGGTCCATTAAAGGAAGGACCCCACTACAACACCAGAAATTTATAGTTAGTCTTTCTCCCAACCTTTCCCAAAGGTATTTATGGCCTTTTACAAGAGTAACTGTTGATTGGGGAAAATGGAGTAATCAGACTTTATAGGGGTTACTGGACATGGGCTTTGAATTGACACTAATTCCAGGAGACCCAAAATGTCACTGTGGCCTACCAGAGTGGGATCATATGGAGGCAAGTTATTAATAGAGTCTTAGCTAGGGTCCACCTCATAGTGGACCCAGTGAGTACCCAAACTCATCCTGTAGTCATTTCCCCAGGTCCAGAATGTATAATTAGAATAGATATACTTAACAACTGGCAGGACACCCACATTGGATTCCTAAAATATGGAATGAGCATTATAATGGTAGGAAAAGTCAAGTGGAAGCCATTAGAATTACCTCTACTTAGGAAAATAGTAAACAAAACAAAACACATTTCTGGAAGGATTACAGAAATTAGTACAGTCAAGGATTTGAAGATGCACAAGTAGTAATTCCTACCAGATTCCTATTTTACTGGCCTGTTCAAAAAAGAGATGGATCCTGGATAATGACAGTGGACTATTGTAAACCTAACCAGGTGGTGACTCAATTTTCAGCTGCTCTTCCAGATATGGTTTCATTAATTAAGCAAATTAATACATCTCCATGTATCTGGTATGCAGCCATTGTTTTGGCCAATGCTTTTTTCTCAATTATAGCTTTGAAGGATCATCGTAAGCAGTTTGCTTTCAGCTGACAAGAACAATACACCTTCAGTGTCCTACCTTAGAGGTACATCAACTCTCCAACATTATGTCCAAATTTTGTCTGCAGGGAACTTGATTGCCTTTCCCTGTCATAAGACATCACACTGGTCCATTACAATGATGACATTATGCTGATTGGACCTAGTGAGGAAGAAGTATCAATGACTCTACACTTATTGGTAAATCAACTGAGTGCTGTTGTATGCTTTTGAGTTTGTTTTGATACACTGCAGCTGTATATGGTTTCCAAGAGTGCCTGATGGGTTTGAACTGCCAACCTTGAGGTTAGCAACCCAGGCATGCTGGTGGTGGTGGTGGTTCCAGTGTGTTATGAAGTAGGTTCCAACTCAAAATGACCCTCCATAAAGTTTTTGAGGTTGTAAACCTTTACAGGAATGCAAAGTTTCATCTTTCTCACATGGAGCAACTGGCAGTTTTGAACTGCAGCCCATAGCAACCCAGGTATGCTAGAGTGTGGGAACGTACTCTTCCCACCCCAGATCAGGTGCTCTCCACCTTAGTTAAATTCTAGGATTTCAGTGCTGTGTAACATGTAAAGATCCTAAAGTGCAGGATAAGTTATTGCATCTGGCCCCTCCCATAACTAAAAAAGGAACGCATTGCCTTGTGAGCCTTTTAAAATTTGGAAGCTACATATCCCTCACTTGGGTGTGCTACTCTGACCTATTTGTCAAGAGAGTTTAAAAGCTGCTAGTTTAAAATATTGTTTGTTGTTGTTACGTTCCGTTGAGTTGGTTCCACTCATAGCAACCTTGTATAGGGCTTCTGAAGAGTGGTCAGTGTAAACTGTCGACCTTGTGGTTCAAACCAACCTTGAGGTTCAATGCTTATCCTAAGGTACCACAGTGTTGTTGTTATAGTTTTTAGGTGCCATTGAGTTAGTACCGACCCATAGCAACCCTATGTACAGCAGAATGAAACACTGCCTGTTCCTGGGCCAACCTCACTATTGTTGCTATGCTTAAGCCTATTGATGCTGCCACTTTACCAATCCATCTCACAGGGGGTTTTCCTCTTTTTCTCTGACCCTCCACCTTACCAAACATAATATCCGTCTCCAGTGGCTGGTGCCTCTGGCAATATGTCCGAAGTATGAGAGATGAAGTTTGGCCATCCTGGCCTCCAAGAAGCACTCTGACTACACTTCTTCCAACAATGATCTGTTTGTTCTTTTGGCAACCCATGGCACTTTCAATATTCTCCTACAACATTATAACAGAAAAGCATCAATTCTTCTATGGTCTTCCTTATTCACTGTCCAGCTTTCCCATGCATATGATGTTATTGAAAATACCATGGCTTGAGTCAGGCACACCTTAGTCCTCAAGCTGACATCTTTGCTCTTCAATACTTTAAAAAATGTCTTGTTCAGCAGATTTGCCTAATTCAATACATCGTTTGATTTCTTGACTGCTGCTTCCATGAGTGTTGATAGTTGATCCAAGAAGAATGAAGTCCTTGACAACTTTAATCTTTTCTCTGTTGATAAGAATGTTGTTTATTGGTCCAGTGCTGAGGATTTTTGCTTTCTTTACAATGAGATGCAATCCATACTGAAGGCTGTGGTCTTTGGTTTTCATCAGTAAATATTGTAAGTCCTCTTCACTTTCAGCAAGTAAGGTTGTATCATCTGCATATCGCAGGTTGTTAATGAGTCTTCCTCCAATCCTGATTCCATGATTTTCTTTATAGAACCCAGCTTCTGGGATGATTTGCTCAGCATACAATTTGAATAAGTATGGTGAAAGAATACAACCTTGTCACACAACTTTCTGATTTTTAAACCATTCAATATTCCCATGTTCTATTCAAACAATTGCCTCTTAGCCTATGTACACGTTCCTCATGAGCACAATTAAATGTCCAGAATACTCACACTTCACAATGTTGTCCATAGCTTGTCATAATCCACACAATTGAAAGCCTTTGTGTAGTCAATAAGGCACAAGTAAACATCTTTCTGATATTTTCTGCTTTCAGCCAAGATCCATCAGACATCAGCAGTGATATCCCTCATTCCACAGGCTCTTTTGACTCTGGCTTGAACCTCTGGAAGTTCTCTGTCAATATATGCTTGCAGCCGTTCCTGCATTACCTTTAGTAAAACTTTACTCGCATGGGATATTAAAGATATTGTCCGATGATTTTCACATTCTGTTGGGTCACGTCTCTTTGGAATGGGCACAAATACGGATCTCTTCCAATCAGTTGGCCAGATAGTTGTCTTCTAAATTTCTTGGCATAGATGAGTGAGTACCTCCTGTGCCACCTCACTTTCTTGAAAGATTTCAATTTTTATTCCATCAATTCCTGGTGCCTTGCTCTTTGCAATTCCTTCAATGCACCTTGAACTTCCTCCTTCAGTGTCATTGGCTCTTGATCATATGCTACCTCTTGAAATGGTTGAACATCAACCATTTCCTTTTGGTTAAAGTGACTATGTGTATTCCTTCCATCTTCTTTTGATGGTTTCTGAAGGTCTTAAGTGAAGAGAAATCCTCCCAATGGGCATAACTTTGAGCATTATACCTGGTTGTTAACCTTTTTTGGAAGGAGAAAACATCACATGTGCAACTGCATACTGATTCATGAGCTGTCCCCAATGATTTGTCTGGATAGTCAGGAGCTTGGAAAAAACATGATTGGGAAATTGGTGACAAGGAAGTGTGGGGAAAAGATATGTGGATAGACCTTTATGAATGGGTCAAAAAACTTGAAGATATTTGTGTTTCATGAATGCTCACCATGGGGTTACTTCAGCAAAGGAGGACCTTTTAAACAGCCAAATGGATAGAATGACATAGTCTGTGGAAACTAATCCTCCTCTTTCGCCAACCACTCCTGTCATTACCCAATGGGCTCATGAACAAAGAGGTCATAGTGGTAGGGACAGTGCTTGTGCATGAGCTCAGCATCATGGCTGCCACTAAACAAGGCTGACTTGGCTATGGTCACTGCTGAGTGCCCAATCTGCCAAGAGCAGATACCAACACTAAGGCTGTGATATGTACCATTCCTCAGCAAGATCAGCCAGCATTCTGGTGGCATGTTGATTACATCAGACCATGTCCATCCTGGAAAGGGCAATATTTTCTTATTATTGAAGTAGACATTTAACCTGGATATGAACTTCCAGAATGCCTTATCCACAGGCATGGTATTCCACACAATATTTCCTCAGATCAATTGATTCACTTCATGACAAATGAAGTGCAGCAGTGAGCCAAACTCATAGGATTCACTGGTCTTACTATGTTCCTCATTATCATGAAGCAGCTGGCTTTCAATGGATGGAATAGCCTTCTAAAGACACAATTACAATGACAACTAGTTGGCAATACTTTGCAGGATTGGGATAATGTTCTCCAGAAGACTGTATATGCTCTAAACCAGCATACAATATATGGTACTATCTCTCCACTAGCCAAGATCCATGCTGTGTAAATGGAAATGACACCACTCACTATTATTCCTAGTGACCTACTTGCAAGTTTTTTGCTTCCTGTTCCTGTGACCCCATGCTCTTCAGATCTGAACATTTTAGTTCCAAAGGGAGGAATACTGCCACCTAGAGAGACACACTTATTCTATTGAGCTGGAAAGTTAAAAATGCCTCCTGGGCACTTTGGGCTATTCATCCCTCTGGATCATCAAAAAGGGAATTATTATATTGGGTGGTGTGATTGACCTTGAATACCAAGGAGAACTTGGATTGACAATACCTAATGGAAACAGACTCTTTAGGACATCTTTGAGTCCTTGTGACTAAAGTCAATAGTAAACTATAGTCACCGAATTTCAGTGTGACTACTAACTTTCATAATGAAGTCTAGGACACCACCAGGCAAAGAACCACAACCAGCTGAGGTGCCTTCCAAGGACAAAGGGAATATGTGACTAGTTGCAGAAATTAGGACTATCATTGCTGTAATTTTTTTCCCTATGAGAAATATGGTTCTCCCCAAACTTCTCCAATCTGTAATCTGTAGGTTGTCTCTTCATTTATAAATAAAAGTTATTTGATATACAAAAAATGTTCAACTTGATAATGTCCAATGTATCCATTTTGTCTTTTGCTGCTTCTACTTTTGGTAAAATATCTATTAGTTAATTGCTTAAAAAAAAAAAATGCAGATCTTGAAGCATTACTCTTATATTTTCTTCTAAGAATTTTATGGTTCTAGTTATTACATTTAGGCCCTAGATTCATTTTGAGTTAATTTTTCATATACACTGTCAAGTGTGAGTCTAAGTTCCTTCTTTTACATGCGGCTATACAGTTGTTCCAGCACCACAGATCAAGGAGACCATGCTTTTCTCATTGAATGGACTGAGAAGCATTGTTGAAAATCCACGGACCATCGATGTATGGGTTTATTTCTAAACTTTCAATTCTAGTTCACTGGTCTCTATGTCTATCATTATACCAGTATCAGGCTGTTGATTTATTATATTTTTAAAATATGTATCTTTGGTGTGTGAATCTTCACCCAATTCACAATAGAAAATCTAAAAAAAAAAAAAAAAAGTGTACCTGTGCATTCAGACAAGCATAATTTGTGAGATTCTTATTTGTCAAACCCTTCTACTTTCTTTTCTACGGCTATTATTCTTAAGTGCTATGGCGTTCATTCTGACTCATAGCAACTCTAGAATATCTAAATGTATAGTATAATGGGTAAAACTATAAATCACCATCATGAATCTGAGCATTGTTGAAGTAATATTCAGACTAATTCTCAAAAATGAATCTGACTTAAGCATATTATCATAATGAAGATAAATGTGAAGGAATCATTATCATAGTAATTTAAATAGGTGTTCTCAGCATCTCTAACTGTGGGAGTAAATTAAAGGAAGGAGAAATAATACATTTATCCTATTTGTGCTTCCAATATACTGCAAAGGTGAATGCAACTTCTTTATCTTCTTGAGTGTTCAATTTTTTTGCTTTGTTAACATGAAATTATGTTTTTTGTTAAATTACTTATTTTGTTGTTGTTGAGAATATACATAGCAAAACATATACCAATTCATCAGCTTCTATAATTCAATGACACTGATTATATTCTTTGAGTTGTACAATGTTATCACACTTCATTTTTGAGTTGTTTCTTCTCCATTAACATAAATTCACTGTACTCTAATTTTTCTATTTAATCTTTTGTACTGTTGTTGTCAGTTTGGGGTCATGTCAATAGATTTTGAAAGAGCACTACACTCAAAACAGACATTCTTTGCTAGTTAACCTAAATTATTTTTTAGTTTTCAGAAGGTTTTAGGGGAAGTTTTTGGTTTAAGGTTTACAGATTATTTTAGAGCAATAGTTTCAGGGGTTCATCCAGTCTCCCATGGCTCCAGAATGTCTGGAGTTATGAGAATATAAAATTCTGTTCCGAAATTCCCCCCTGTTAATTAGGATACTTCTGTAGAATCTTGATCAAATGTTTAGAAACAGTAGCTGGGTACCATTCAGTTCTTCTGGTCACATGGCAAAGGAGGCAGTTGTTTGTGGGGGTAACTAGTCACACATTCCATATCCTCTACACAACATGAAGTTTATTAAAGAATGGAAATTAAGTAGGAATAAGAGCATATAATTAACTAAACCTTTTTTTTTTATGTTTGTAAGACTTTGATCAGTTGTCAATTTAAGTCTTCAATGATTCATTTATTCACTTGGCAATCATGTGACTAAATCAAGCATGTCAAAGAGTTTATAAGAACCAGGTATGGACAAGTAAATAGACAATTCCAATAAGAATATGTCTATTAAAAGAAATATCCATTATTATTAGTGAAAAAGCACACAAAATAAAGCCTGGAAGAATCAGAAAGCATTTCCCTGAGGCACAAAAACCATCAGAAGAATCTAAACCTCACGTTTTTTTGTTGCTGTTGTTAAGTACCGTGGAGTCGGTTCCACCTCATAGTGACCCTGCACAGGGTTTCTGAGGCTGCAAATCTTTATGGGAGGAGAATGCCTCATGTTTCTCCTGCTAACCTTGAAGTGAGCAGCCTGATTCGTAACCACTATGCTACCTACCTCTATTCCTCCTTTATCCTATCTCCTTCCCTCCAGAAAAGTTCAATGGCCTGCTAAAGAAAAAACACTGCATAATAACCAGTTAAAGTAATAGTCAGGTTGCTTAACATTTATTCTATAAGGTCTGTATACATACTAAGCCACAAAATGAACATGGGATTTTAGCAGGCCAGCATCCTTTATTGGATGTCTGTCAAGGGTGTCTGCTACTACCTGTTTACCTGTTTCTTTCTGAAGACAAATACATTTACATTTGGCAAGGATTTTGTGGTATACACATATTTTTTTCTTGCCTGCTATTGATGTGTGTGTGTTTGTGTGCATTTTCGACAGCAGGCAAGAAAATAAAACAAACTGAAACACTCTAAGTCCTACTGTAAGTTAACTCTGTATGAATGCAACTCCTACCTCTCCATCTATCTTGCTAGACTGTGAGAAACTAAAGAACAGTGACTATGTCTTACTCATCTTTGCATTCCCAACAGTCCAGCACAGTGCCTGTCAAATATAGATATAAATTGAATTGTTTTGGATTGAGTTAAATTGAACTAAACTGAACCAAACTGCATTGGATTGCATGAATTGAATTGACTGGAATCAATCCCTTCAGTAAGGGAAATATTGCTAGGGTCTAGAAAGGAAGTGAAGTGAATATAAATGAAGCCTTTGACAATTCAGCAAACTGAATACTATCTACAGCATTTTGAAAGTCTATGCAAGGATAATTTGCATTATTTGGAATTATTAGCATAAGTCATTTTTATAAAGTAGTTTATGCTATAGAAATAATTTCTAAATCGGACACTCCTAGGAACTTTAAAAATCATCAGCAACTAAATTTGTAGCTGCTAGGATTAAACCCAAAAATCCATCACCATTGAGTCAATTCTGATCAAAGTGACTCTAGTATAGATTAGAACCACTTACAAAAGCACATTGCTCTGTTTCTTAGCAGCTAGTGGGTTTGAACTGATGGCCTTTCAGTTAGTAGCTTAATCATGGTGAGGTTGTTGTTGTTGTTGTTAGGTGCCATCAAGTCGCTACTGACTCATAGCACCCCTATGTACAACAGAACGAAACACTGCCCGATCCTGGGCCAACCTCCTACTGTTGCCACGCTTGAGTCCATCCATGCTGCCACCTGGCCAATGCATCTCGTTGGGGGTCTTCCTCTTTTTCTCTGACCCTCCACATTACCAAACATTATATCCTTCCCCAGAAACTGGTCCCTCCTGACAATATGTCTGAAATATGAGAGACGAAGTTTGGCCATCCTGGCCTCCAAGGAGCACTCTGGCTGCACTTCTTCCAACATGGATCTCTTTGTTCTTTTGGCAGCCCATGGCATTTTCAATATTCTCCTCCAACACCATAACTCAAATGCATCAATTCTTGTACAGTCTTCCTTATTTACTGTCCAGCTTTCGCATGCATATGATGTTATTGAAAATGCCATGGCTTGGGTTAGGTTCACCTTAGTCCTCAAAGTTGACTTCTTTGCTCTTCAACACTTTAAACAGGTCTTGTGCCACAGATTTGCCTAATGCAATATGTCATTTAATTTCTTGACTGCTGCTTCCATGAGTGTTGATAGTTGATCTAACACATGGTGAGGTTAGGTCCTTGAATTGGGGGGGGGGGTGGAAATCATAAAGGTAAATTAGATGCATCTGATCCCTAAAATAAATACAAGGCAAGATCTCTAGTTGGGGAAGTGGTGAGACTTTGGTATTAGAAACTATAACTTATTCTATCAAGGAGCTTTGAGTATCAAGTTTTCCATGCAAAAAATTAAAAATATATTTAAGTTAAAAAGAGGATAAGGTTACATTGGGCAGAATACAGAGGAATATTTAAATGTGGCATAATCTGACAGGGGCCTTGCTACTTGTGAAATTTTAAAAATCTTAGAGGAAACCAATGACTTAAAATTCTAGCATATTAAAAATGGAGAGCTTGGACATCATTTAGATTATTATATCATTTCAGAAGTTTCAGAGAAATGATCAAATTTGTTTTCATTAAAATTTCTATTATTACTCTACTGAGTAAAACAAAACAAAAAAAAAAATACTGACAGAACCAAAAGAATTTAAACATTATCTTTCTTTTTTTTTCAGACTTACTATTGTTAAACAAAATCACAAATATCAGAAATGACAGGGAAATTATAATGGCACAAACAGTGAAAAATAAGAACAGGAAAGATAAGAGTTTCAACAAGGAAGAGTTAATACAAGACTCTTAGTAAAGCTAAGAAAATCATATTTAACAAAAAAGAAAAGTACCTAAAGTATATTATTTTCTTCTAGGGCCAGTACTCTATAAAGTAAGAGAAACATGCAAATTATACATGAATTCACTGTACATTGTCCATTGAAGAAAGTGATTTATTAAAACAGAGGTATCATTTTATAAAGAGGAATATAAAAATTTTACTTGCGTCAAATCTATTGAGATCACCTTTGAAATGTAATGTTCAATGCTGAATACCTATCTAATTATCATGTAAGAAGAAAGATCAAAGAAAGACAATTTTTTTTCTTGGAAATAGAAAAATGGATAATAATGTATACTTGTCCTGGATAAATAGAGTAATTGTACAAATGTTCTTTTAATAATTCCATTAGCTTTCCCTAGATATCGTAACTGAATAGGGAGCACATTTTCATCCATTTGGAAGATTCCTTTTCTTTGCAAAAATCTTTATACTAACTTCTGACAACCTCTATCAGCCTCACACTGCCCAGTGACCCTTGGTATTTATATATCTGGACTTTTGGTTTCATACAGCTCACAGTCAGTTAACTGCAGATATGGGAACTGAGCTAAAACATGCTCCAAATTTTTATGCTTTGACCTTTTCTGGACTTTATGTTTTGCTAGAAAATTCTATTTACTTTTATTCACTAAAAAACCTTGAACATTATTTTATTGCTTTAGCTAATGTCTGATTATGGGATATAAAATATATATTTATGAAAGTAGATTAGTTGTTAATGTTATTTCTTTGCTAAGAACCATGAAATAAAGAATTTATGCAGTATAGCTAACTACATAAACACATCATTTGCTCTTTAAATGGAATTAATAATACCATTTTGTTGTAAGTACCGTTGAGTCAGTTCCAACTCATAGTGACCCTGTGCAGGGTTTCTGGGGCTGTAAATCTTTACGGGAGCAGAAAGCCTCATCTTTCTCTTGCAGAACAACTGCTAGTTTCGAAGTGCCGACCTTGAGGTTCGCAGCCCGATTCCTAACCACTACGCTACCAGAGCTCCTTGGAATCTGCATTTGGTATAAGTGGTGCCATTTTATTAGTTTTTTGTGTTTTTTTTTAACATGTATAGTAAATTTTTAGATCAATATAGTTGATGGTAAAAAGTCTTGTAAAGATTAAAGGTAACTATTACTGGAGTCCTGGTGTGGCGCTGTGGGTAAATGCGCCAGACTACAAAGTCCTTTGGACACAAAGTCGGCAGTTCAAACTCACCAGCTGCTCCTCAGAAACCCTATACAGGGTCACTGTGGGTCAGAACTGACTTGATGGCACTTAACAACAATATCAACATTAATGTGTAAACAAAACATTTTTCAGAACTGTCCATTTAAATGAGAAGATGGATTATTAGATTGTATACTGAAATTTTGAATTTTAATCTAACTTTTTTTTTGATTCAGGTGCAAAATTAATAAGTTGCTATGCAAAATTTGTAGTATGTTAATTCACTTGTAACCTTTTCTAGTTCTGTCTTGCATTAATTTGATCCAGTACACTTAAAGCTAAGCAAAGCTATCAAACAAATGACTGCTTTCTCCTATAATCCAATGTTTTACAAGGAAGTGATCTATGGGGAAACACTTGAATTTTTTTTCTTTTCTGTTTTTCTTATTGTTCAAGTCTCGAGTCAACCTTATCATTTGATAGCCTTACACTGGTACTCTCCCTATAAAACACACACACCACAACTTACTCTCCTCTTTTCTGGGCGAGATTATTGATCTCAGTTTTGGTCAAAATTTTAATTCTAAGGAGGTAATTGAGCATTTTTGTTACGTCTATATGTAATTTAACATAAAGTTTAGACATTTTCCCAACCACACTTACTTTCACACACTATAGTTTACACTGGATTGCTTTTAAAGCTCCTATGCAGTACGCACGCTCTCTTACCAATCTTCACAAATGCTCTCTCTGCTGTCAAAATACTCTTCTTGCTCACTCTGTCTCTACACACCCCACAGGAAAACAATGACCAGTTCTTAGTGGTCCTTTGGTTTCAATTTAAATGTCAGTTTTCTAACAGGCCTTTCCTGATCGTATAACTTTTGTTAGTGTCTTCTGCTGCCTGCTCCTATGACACCATGTACTTTCTTAAGGTGACGATATTGTTGTTGTTGTTAGGTGCCATCAAGTCAGTACCAACTCATAGTGACCCTATGCACAACAGAACAAAATACTGCCTGGTCCTGGGCCAACTTCACAATTTGACCCCATTTATGTTGTCATTTGTGCCAATCCATCTCATTGGGTGTCTTCCTCTTTTTCTCTTTCCCTCCACCTTCCCAAACATGACATCCTTTTCCAGCGACTGGTCCCTCCTGACAATATGTTTGAAGTATGAGAGACAAAGTTTGGCCATCCTGGCCTCCAAAGAACACTCTGGTTGCACTTCTGCCAACACAAATCTGTTTGTCCTTTTGGCAGCCTATGGCACTTTCAATATTCTCACCAACACCATAATTCAAAAGCATCTGTTCTTCAACAGTCTTTCTTATTCACTGTCCAACTTTCGTATGCAATATGACGTTACTGAAAATACCATGGCTTGGTTCAGGCTTACTTTGGACCTCAAGCTGACATCTTTGCTCTTCAACACTTTAAAAAGGTCTTGTGCAGCAGATTTGCCTATTGCAAAACATCCTTTGATTTCTTGACTGCTTCTTCCAGGAATGTTGATAGTTGACCAAGAAAAATGAAGTCCTTGACAGCTTCAATCTTTACTCTGTTTATAAGAATGCTGTTTATTGGTCCAGTGGGGAAGATTTTTGTTTTCTTTACATTGAGATGCAATTCTTAGCAAAGACTATGGTCTTTGATCTTCATCAGTGTTTTAGGTCCTCTTCACTTTCAGCAAGCAAGTTGTATCATCTGCATATTGCATGTTGTTATTGAGTCTTTGTCCAATCCTGATGCCACGTTTTTCTTCGTATAACCCAGGTTCTTGGATTATTTGCTCAGCATACATATTGAATAACTATGGTGAAAGAATACAACTTTGTTGCACACCTTTCTTAATTTTAAAACGTTCTGTGTTCCCATGTTCTGTTTGAACAACTGCCTCTTGGTCTATGTATAGATTCCTCTGGAATACTTTTACTTCACAATGTTGTCCATAGCTTGTCATGATCCACAAAATTGAAAGCCTTTGTGTAGTCAATAAAGCACAGGTAAGCATCTTTCTGGTATTTTCTGCTTTCAGCCAAGATCCATCAGACATCAGCAATGATATCCCTCATTCCACGGCCTTTTCTGTATCTTCCTTGAACCTCTGGAAGTTCTCTGCCAATGTATATATGCAGGCATTTCTGTATTACCTTTACTAAAATTTTACTCACATGGGATATCAAAAAGATTGTCTGATGATTTCCACATTCCATTGGGTTACCTTTCGTTGGAATGGGCACAAATATGAATCTCTTCCAATCAGTTGGCCAGATAGTTGTCTTCTAAATTTCTTGGCATAGATGAGTGAGTGTCTCCAATGTCGCCTCACTTTCTTGAAAGATTTCAATTTTTATTCCATCAATTCCTGGTGCTTTGTTATTTGCCAATTCCTTCAATGTACCTTGGATTTCTTCCTTCAGTATCATTAGCTCTGGATCATATGCTACCTCTTGAAATGGTTGAACATCAATCATTTCCTTTTGGTATAGTGATTCTGTGTATTCCATCCATCATCCTTTGATGTTTTCTGCATCATTCAATAACTGCCCAGAGAATCTTTCAATAATGAAAGTCGAGGCTTGAATTTTTCTTCAGTTCTCCCAGCTTGAGAAATGCTTAGTGTGTTCTTCCTTTTTTGTTTTCTGACTCCAGATCTTTGCACATTTCATTGTAATATTTGATTTTCTCTTATCAAGCTGACCTTTGAAATTTTCTGTTCAGCTCTTTTATCTCCTCATTTCTTCCATTTTTGTTAGCACCTCTATGCCTGAGAGCACGTTTCAGAGCAGTTGATCATCAATTGTTCATAGGAAAATTCAGACTGAAGCTGAAGAAAATGAAAACCAGTCCAGATCAGATTTGATACATTAAACACTAAAGAAGGAAGACGAGAAGAGTTGTGGGTTCAACATCAAGAACATCATACAGGAACAAAGCAAAAAGTCATCAAGAAAACAAGAAAGAAGGAAAAGATCAAAAAAGACAGAAAAGACACTGAAACTTGCTCTCCAAAACTGACTGTTGTTGTTGTTGTTGAATGCCATCGAGTTGATTCTGACCCATAGCAACCCTGTACGGAGTTTCCGAGGAACAGCTGGTGAGCTTGAACCACTGACCTTGCAGTTCAAATGGCTTTTCAGTGTTGTGCATTAACTCACAGTGCCACATCAGAACTGATTAGATGGCACTTAAAAACAAGTCAACATTTCTGTGCTCTCCTCCATTACAAAAATATAGTGTCTAACACAAGAAGGGGGAGGGGAATGGAAGAAGAAAGCAGACAGGAAAACAATTAGGCAGATTTGCATGGGCTAAGTGACACAGAGGTAAAGAATGATGTATATACAACCTTGGAACAATAGGCTCTGGGATACAGGGTCTGAGACATGGTTGTCATGGGCAAAAGGGCGGAAATAATGTTTAGATGTTTGGCTGTCTTTTGAATCTTGGTTTCCCTGGCATGTTGTTGTTGTTGTTGTTGTTGTTAGGTGCCAGCCAGTTGGTACAGGCCCATAGTGACATTATGCACAGCAGAACGAAACACTGCCCGATCCTGGGCCAACCTCACTACTGTTGCCACGCTTGAGCCCATTGATGCTGCCACTTGGCCAATCCATCTCGTTGGGGGTCTTCCTCTTTTCCTCTGATCCTCTGCCTTACCAAACATGATATCCTTCTCCAGAAACTGCTTCCTCCTGACAATATTTCCAAAGTATGAGAGACGAAGTTTGGTCATCTTGGCCTGTAAGCAGCACTCTGGCTACACTTCTTCCAAAACGGATCTATTGGTTCTTTTGGCAGCCCATGGCACTTTCAATATTCTCCTCCAACATCATAATTCAAAGGCATCAATTCTTCTATGGTCTTCCTTATTCACTTTCCAGCTGAGGTGGGAAATTTCCACTTAAAAGGAATAGCAGACCAGCCTGGAGTGGCTAGAAGAACAAAAGATATGTCTTGAAAGAAAGACCAGACCGACAGGAAAAAAAAAAAAAAAACATTTAGCATACATATAAGAACAGTTCCTATAAGAGAAAAAATAAATTTCAAGTAAACAACTAGAAAAGTGTTAACAAAAATTTCCTTATATCCAGTTCTGTTC
>NW_006408520.1:51974456-51977598 GCF_000296735.1 Chrysochloris asiatica
TTCTGCTGTGCATGGGGTCGCTATGAGTCGGTTCCGACTCGATGGCACCTGACAACAACAACAGTTATTCCAGGTTGATCTGCTTGTCCTTTCAAGTAGGAATGTCCCATCTCAGAAGGTTCTGGATGGGGCTCAGAATTCTACCTATGGTCCTATACTAAAGGTTCCACAAGAAGCCTATTTCATTGGGCAAGATCTAGAACCCCTTTTTAGGTATTCCAATCAGTTATAGGCTGAAGACGGGCTTAAAAGCTTTCTGTAACCATGTTCCGGACATTCCTTTCTATCCCACAGTAGGCAAGATAAACCAATATTCACAAGACAGTAACACATCTTAACATTATTTCCCCTCTTTTACCCATTCAGACTCTGCCTCAATCCCTGTAAAACAGACCCCTGTTGTTCCAAGGTTGAGCATACATCACTATTTACTTCTGTTCTATTTAGCCCATGCAAACCCGACTCAGTGTTCCTCTATCTACCTGTGCTTCCATCCTCCTCCACCCCCTTCTTGTTCAAACCATGTTGTTAAATAAAAACCTGAAGCAGAGAAATAAATAGAATATGGAATAGGTTTTTACCCTGAGGCATTTGCCAAAAGCACACATCTCAGCTTAAATTCCAAGGTACCACAAGATAGCCCAGAGCTTCAAGGCAGAAAATTCTTAGAGGGAATTTCTTTGCGACATTAAACTAGAACAATCACTTTCCTTCTAACTGTTATTCTGACAATTTTTACATAAAGCCAAAGGAATTGTATAGAAGACTACTTTAGTGTTGAACAGAATGGGGAAAATATAAAAAGAAAATGAAGTTTTGATACATTTTGAGCACAAATAGGCTTGCTATAGATTCGTTCCTTGGATACACAGAACATGCTGAGCCAGGAAACCTCAAATCTTGAATTAGTCTGAGGTTGTTCCCAATTGATAATAATTCTCTAGCCTCCTATCAGAAGCAAATGCAAGATCTCACAAAGTGGGGTCATTTAACATAGGTCAAGGGAAGCTTCCAAAGATAACTTTTCAAAGAAAATGACCTGCAAACAAAACTAATGACACACCAGGAAGCACAGCAGCTTTACATGAAAAACAAGGATAAGAATTCAGCTCACACCCACACTGGTTTCAACTAAGAGAATTATCAGATATGGTTTACAAAATAACTGAGTGTACTTAAGGAGCTCTGGTAGCGTAGTGGTTACGAGTTGGGCTGCGAAACTTAAGGTCAGCGGTTTGAAACTACCAGCCGCTTCGCGGGAGAAAGATGAGGCTTTCTACTCCCGTAAGGATTTACACCCTCGGAAACCCCGTACAGGGTCGCTATGGGTCGGAACCGACTCGAAGGCAATTAACAACAAAACAACAACTTACATATTTAAAGGGGAAGAGGTACAACCATCAAAAATATACGTGCAGAGATCAGGAGACGCTAAAGAGGAATTCAGATTTAAAAGAAAGAACAAATTAAAGAATTAAAAAATATATATATATCAGAAATTATCATTTCATCTCACCCCAGTTTGTTCAATAAAATTTTTCAATGATTAAATTAAGTATTCATATCAAATTCACTTCTGTGAATTTGATTTAAAAAGGGAAACACATACATGCACACACACACACACACACACAAAGAAGTGTGTTGATCAACTTAATAATAATAATTCTATTTTTAAAAGTTACAAGTTGAAACACTGAATTGAATTGTAAATCTTTATTATTGGAGTCCTGGTGTTGCACTGTAGGATAAGCACTGGACTGCTAATTGCAAGGTTGGTGATTCAAGTCCACCAACCACTCCTTGGAAACCCGATACAGGATTGCTCTGAGTCATAACCTAATTGACAGCACTTTTAAGGTGGCACTGTGGGTTAATGCGCCAGACTACAAAGCTGTTTGAACTGCATGGTTGGTGGTTCAAGCTTACCAGCTGCTCCTGTAAACTCTATACAGGGTCGCTATGGGTTGGAACCGACTCGACAGTACTAAGCAACAACAACAAGGAAAATTATTTAAAAATCATCTTTGTAAAGTTTAATTTTTTTCTATCCCAAATGACAACCACTGGTTGCTGAGGTCTTCTTGGTATGGTGCTATGAGTTATACACTGGACTGCTAATCAAAAGGGCAGAGGTTCAAATTCACCAAATAACCCTCCTCGGAAACCCTAAACAGGGTGGCTAGGAGCTGGTAGCGTAGTAGTTACGAATCGGGCTGTGAACCGCAAGGTCAGCAGTTCGAAACTACCAGTGGTTCCGCGGGAGAAAGATGAGACTTTCTGCTCCGGTAAAGATTTACAGCTTCGGAAACCCTGCACAGGGTTGCTATGAGTCAGAACCGACTCCATGGCACATAACAACAACAACAGGAATTGAAACTGACTAGACCCGTACTTAACAGCAATAATGTTTCAGAGGGAGACCCTCGGTGGTTCAAATAGTAACACATCATCTGGCTGCTAACCAGAAAATGAGAGGTTTGAGTTTATGTAGAGGTGCCTTAAGAGGTGTTGATCTACTTCTGGGAAGTCAGTCACTGAAAACCCTATAGAGCACAGTTCCACTCAGATACACATGGGTTCTCCATGAGTCTGAATCAACTGGACAACAACTGGTAATATTTTAGAGACTATAGTATTTACATTTTTATTAGTAATTATCAAATATATATTGAATCAATGTTCAACCCAAAATATAGTATCATTGTTGTTGTTGTTGTTGTTACATGCCGTGAAGTCAGTTCCGACTCATAGCTACCCTGTACAGGGTTTCCGAGGCTGTAAGTCTTTACGGGAACAGAAAGCCTCATCTTTCTCCTGTGGAACAGCTGATAGTTTGGACCTGCTGACCTTGAGGTTAGCAGCCCGATTTGTAACCACTACGCTACCAGAGCTCTTTGGACACTTGTTATTCCCTGATTACTTTCTGAAACAAACTTATTAGGAGTCCCTCTTATGATGACGGCATATTTTGTGCATTGCTTGGAATAAATAATGTACAGAAATCATTCAAATGCATATTTAGTGAGAAGCCATCTGGCTTCATATGAATTTATGAATATTTTAGCTTGCTCAGCTAGTCAAAAGTAAAATCTGGCACTAGGGATTATCATGCAAATTTTAGGCTGCATTATATATATAT
>NW_006408520.1:51977698-51979949 GCF_000296735.1 Chrysochloris asiatica
AGATCTGTTTTGGAAGAAGTGCAGCCAGAGTGCTCCTTTGAGGCCAAGAGGGCTAAGCTTCATCTCTCATACTTTGGACATATTGTCCGGAGGGAACAGTCACTGGAGAAGGATGTCATGCTGGGTAGGGTGGAGGGTCAGAGAAAAAGAGGAAGACCCCTAATGAGATAGATTGGCCATGTGGCATCACTGATGGACTTAAGTGTGGCAGCGGGAGTGAGGTTGGTCCAGGATCGGACATTGTTTCGTTTGCTGTTCATGGGGTCGCTATGAGTCGGTTCCGACTCGATGGCACCTGAGGCAAGAAGTGACTGACTTACAAGCTTTCAAGAGGGAGCCTATATCCAGAGGGCATGAAGGAAAGTAGAATCTCCATTGAGTAGTATCCAATCTGTTTGGGTGGGGCTAATGGAAGGAGATGGGGATAGGTCTCTTGTGATGCAATAGTGAATAATTATTATCAGGACTGATTGTAAGGGTTGGAAATGTAAAGGTAAAGGTTTTGTAGCAAAAGGAGGGGAGTGATTGACTTTGCAGTCTAGGAGCGGAGGTCCCTGGGACCATCATGGGAGAAGAGCAGAGTGTGGGACCCTACTCAGAGAAACAGTCATGCCAGAGATGGAGGCAGAGATAATGGCGTGGAGAGATGGAGCAGCTGGGACTTTAGACCCAGAGAAGGAGAGGAGATGTGTATAGCCAGGGGCAGGCTTGCAGGGTACACTCTTTGGTTGGTTGATGATACATGGAGGGGATTGTAACCATGGCAATGAGATGATATACAACAGGATTTTACACTCATTGTTTCATTGTAATGATTACAGTCCCCTCCTTGCATCATCATTCAACAGTATTTGCTTCTATTCCCTCTGGTTTTGTATTGCAGTTGGTGTTGGGGGGTGTACAAAAAAACCCAAAAAAAACCAATCAGAAATATATAATAATTTAAACAACCAAAGGACACATTCTGCAAGCCTGTCTCCTGGCCACCAGCACACAGCTTCTCTCATTCCATGAGTCTAGAGTCTTCAGCTGCTCTTATATTTCCATGTCTTCATCTCTGGCTACATCTCTGGTACCCTTGCTTCTCTGGATAGGGTCCCACATTCCATTTGTGGTCTTCTCCCTTGATGGCACTAGGGTCTTCTGTTCCTGGACTGTCCCTTCCCCCTTTTTGTTAAAAAACGTCTGCCTTTACAGTTGTGACAGTCACAATTAGTCATGATAACAATTACTCATTATTGAAGCATAAGAATCTATCTTCATCTCTTTTCACCAGACCCATCTAGACAAGATGAAAACTATGAGATTCCTGCCCCCAACCCTGGTGCCATGTCCGTCCCCTGTGCACTCTGAAATTAAGCTCCCTCTGGAAAGCCTGTAAGCCAATCACTTTATGCTTTTTTAACCCTCCACCCCCACCCCTTTAAAGGTACCTAATGTCTAAATTGCCTATCCTAATCAACTCTTGTGTACATAGGGGATAGGATTGATACTGGATATGAAGACTACTTCCCTGTCAGTTGGCATTTTGAGCTACTACATCCATAAGTATAGGTCAAGTTCATCAAATTGTAGCAATTTACACTTGTTTCCTTTATCTAATTTTTTTTTTTTTCTTCCTCTAGTCGAGATCTTATCATCAAGCCATTGAAACTAGGTTGAATGGGTATTATCTACAAGTTTGGGCATTATTGTGCATCTCCCCTCATTTCATAACAGCTGTACACTTTGCTCTGAGCTCTAGCCCTCCGTGGCTATGTCCTTGTCCATGGGCTCAGGAATCCCCAGTTCTCACGATGCTTTGAAACAACCTGCCCTTCCTCTTCTAGCTCTCATCTCCAGATCAAAAGGAGTCTATGGAAAGTGGTCAGACTCAGCCCATTTCTTCATTGCTACCTTTCCCCTTCTTGCACTCACCAGCAGACCAACGTAGTCGCCAGCATGCTTACATGCCTGCTCATGTGTTCCCTTTGAGTTTCATTCTTGGAGGGGGGATTTGTCTTGCAGGGACTTGATTGATTACCTTGACAACTCCCAGTGAACAACTTGCTTGTTCTTGTAGTAGCCAATCAGACTGTCATTTTTGTTTTTTGGATTTTTCATGCTGGTCTTTCTTTCTGTTCCTCTAGTTATTCCAGAAGTACTTGGAGCTCCGGTAGCGTAGTGGTTACGAATCGGGCTGCAAACCTTAAGGTCAGCGGTTCGAAACTACCAGCCGCTCCACGGGAGAAAGATGAGGCTTTCTACTCCC
>NW_006408520.1:51986409-51994332 GCF_000296735.1 Chrysochloris asiatica
TATATATATAAATGCTTCCATAAATCAGCAATTGACACATATACTAAAATAAAGTTTCTTTCATCATGGATTTAGTCCATTTAAATACGTACAATATTGAGTGCTTACTTTGCATAATAATAATTAGACATGCAATAGTTTATTAAAATAGTTTGACATAATAAGAGAATCTTGGCATTATTGGAATGTTATTCTGGTGGACACTGATGTGGTGACCAGGTCCTCCATCAATGGGCTTGGTACTTTAATTTCTAAGAATGTTGGCAGCAGACAACCTTCAGTTGTTAGCTCCATTCAGGTATTGCTTCAGCTGCAAGGGCCCGTCTCATGGTGTCTATGTCTAATGATGGTTGATGCAAGGTGATAAATCTTGGCCATACAAGTTCAACTTATGCCTACAGTGAGATGCCACCTAGCAACAGAACTTTACGTGAAATCAGTCAATCAGTCATTGTTGGACTTGGATTCCAGTTTGACTTTTCCCTCTGCTCAGTTCTGCTTACATCCTATTTTGTTTGTAGGTGTCAATTCTAAAATCATTCTTTAAGCAGTAGACTGCGCAGTAAACTCCATCAGATTTGACTTTTGAGGAAATCCAACCTGCAGCTTTTATCAAATTTTGTCTCATAAGTAACACAACTTCTTGGTAGATTTTCTTCCACTGCCCTAATGGCATACTTGTTAAGCACTTGCCTGATAATTGAAAGATCAACAGTTTAAACCCGTAGCAGCTCCGTGGAAGAAAACTATGGCAGTCTACTTCCATAAAGATTTATAACTTTGGAAACACTACTGTGGCAGTCTACTGAGAGGGTTGCTATGACTTGGAATCAACTTGAAAGCAGTGGGTGAATGGGTGGGAGTATTGTTCTTGTTTATTGAGTCAGCTCCAACTCATGGTGACATTCTGTATAGAAGAATGAAGTATTGTTTAGTTCAGAGCCATCTTCATTTGGTATTTTTGAAATCATTGGTGAGGCCATTGCATCAATCCATCTCATTGAGGGGTTCCCCTGTGGAATACTGAATTGCTATTGGATGGCCCTTCTAGTTATGGTCTTGTAACTCCCATGAGATGATTGGGTGGGACTATGAAAGCAAGGCATTCATGTCCAACAGGGGAATCTGATGCCCTGCTAATGCAAATAAGGAGCATGAAACCTCATGAGGCTTATTGTTGCTGTTGCTGTTAAGTAGTGTTGCTTCCATCTCTGCCTTCTCAGAAGGAGATAAACTATGCTCTTTGTTGGTCAGTAGGGGAAGCGGAATCAGTTCAGAAGATGTTCTCCCTTAAAGGACCAAGACCAAGACAAAAGATTGAGGGGTGGTGTGAGAAATCCAATGATGAACTGTTAAGAGAAGCTCAGAAAGTTTTTGTAAGGAAAACAGAGGATAAACAGAGGCAGAAAGCCAGAATCATGGTATCTACTGTGAATAAAATAGTAAACAAGAGGCTAGAACAAGACCTCCCTTCAAGGGAAGTGGGACAGTGATTACCATGTTAGGCCTCTTCAGAGGAAAGGGAGAAGAGGACTGGGCCAGGTCCCCAAACCCATCAGTGGGTGAATGTTATAAGTGTGGGAAGACAGGCCATTTCAATGAAGAATGTCCAAAGGCAGGGCTTGATGGCGGATACGGTAGAGGTGCAGTGAAGGTCTCCATCAGCAATACCACAGAATACCAGACAAAGCAGGTTCAGCGGAGAGCTCCAAAACTCTGAACCACATAGGTAGGAACATTTAAATTTTTTGAAGGCTTATAGCGAGTGGAACTTGTAGCGGAAGTAAGAAATCTCATACTTGAGAATCTGCCAGGCTCAGTAGCTCAGAGCCGAAAACTTGGGTGAGACCAAAGGGAAGACCAAGCAAGGGAGCAAGCAGGAACTAATGACTGCAGGAACCTCGGAGCACAGGTGACAGTATTATCTGTTTGGTTTAGCTTTGACTGATCTTTTTGGTATCTCTTCATTGGCCTCTACCTGCCTGCGTATCTCCATTCTGGTGACTAGAGGGGGTGCCTGAGCGAGTAGACACACACACACACACCACTGGAGGGTTCTTCCACCATGCAAGTGCACAGATCCTCTCAGCATTTAGAGGAAATTTCTTGCTTGCTTGCTGAGTGCCTTGGAGTCAGTTCCAACTCATAGTGACCCTGCACAGGGTTTCAAATCTTTGCGGGAGCAGAGAGCCTCGTCTTTCTCCCATGGAACAGCTGGTGGTTTTGAGCTGCTGATCTTGGGATTGGCAGCCTGATTCGTAACCACTACTCTACAAGCAGGTAGCTCAAAATGGCCTCGGCTGACCCTGAACAGTTTATTAATAGGGAAAAGCCTAAACAGGGAGTGTGAAGGAGAGTTTAAAAATAAAATAGGCCGAAAATTAAATCCTGAGGTACAGCATAACAACAAACAGTGGCATCTTGAAATTTATCAGACAGCCTTGAAGGCAAGAAGCTGAAAGAGGACATTAAAATCATACATTAGGCTACAGATTTTTTCTTCTCTCTCTCTTCTTTTTTCATGATTATAGACTATAGTATCCAATCTGTTTTTTAATTTTGTTTTTTTTTTTCCCTTGCTGTTTTGCAGTTAATGTTGTTTTTTTTTTTTAATCTTTCTTTCTTTTGTTCTGTTGTGTTTTGTTTTACTTCCCCTTTTACCTATAGGGGGTTCTTTCTCACCTTTTACTACCCAAGAAGAGACAGCAATTGCTGCCATATAGTCAAGATACAATCACCCTACAAAATCCCACAATCCAGTCAAGAACCAATACCAACTGCCACACACCAGAGAGGCAGACTACACCTGCTAAAGTTACTCTGAGTTAAGCAATAAGAAGAGTGAAAAGGGAAGCCAACCTCATGATTACATCTACCTGGAGGCAATCAGAAAACATAAAAAAAGAAAATACCAAAACACACACTCAATTAAGTATTAAGGCCACAGCTGAACACTAAACATGTCCAAAAAGCAAAAACAGATGACCATATCAGCACACATCCAGAAACAATATAAAATGTCTGAGACAAATGACCTAGTTGTTGTTGCTGTTAAGTGCCGTCGAGTTGGTTCCGACCCATAGCGACCCTGAACAGGGTTTCCGAGGCTGTAAATCTTTACCGGTGCAGAAAGCCTCATCTTTCTCCTGCGGAGCAACTGGTAGTTTCGAACTGCTGACCCTGCGGTTTGCAGCCTGATTCGTAACCACTACAGAGGTACACCTTAACTCCATTCTGAAAGGAGGGCAGGCCTTGGAAATGCCTGAGAAGGAATTCAGAAAAATGATTATAAAATGTTTCAAAACACTTTACAATGGAGTTGAGAAAAAGAAAAAGAAATCAGGAAAGTGCTACAGGAACAATCAAATAAGAAAGATGCAGCACTGAAAACAATTCAAAACCTACAGAAAGAGGTTCAAAGGATTAATAATAGAATATCAGAAATAGACAATACACTGAAAGGGCAAAGGAGTGGAATTGAAGAGATGGAAGGCAGAACTAGTGAACTGGAAGACAAATCTTTCAATACCACAAAGAGAGAAGAGCAAGCAGAAAAAACGTTAAAAAAATTCAAAGAAGGTCTAAAATTCATGTTGGACAACTGGAAGAGGAATGACTTAAGAATTATCGGCATTCCAGAACAGGAAGAATCACACAAGTCTACAGAAGATACAGTTGAGGAGCTCTGGAAGAAAAATTCTCTAACATCCTGAAAAGTAAAAAGATAAGCATTCAAGAAGCTCAACAAACCCCAGGAAGGATAGACCCCAAAATAAAATCACTGAGACATACCATAATCAAGCTCTCCAAAATCAAAGATAAGGAGACAATTCTGAAATCAGCTAGAGAAAACAGAAGCGTTACATACAAAGGCAAGCAAGTCAGATTAAGCTTGGAACTCTTAGCAGAAACCATGCAGACAGGAAGGCAATGGGGAGACATATATAAAACCCTGAAAGAAAACAAATTGCCAACCAAAAATCCTTTATCCAGCAAAGCTATCAATCAAATATGACAGTGTAATCAAAGCATTCTAGGATAAACAGAAGCTAAGAGATTTTTCCAAAGCCAACCCTGCACTACAAAACATCCTAGAGGGAGTTCTGTGGACTGAGGACCAACAAGAACAGACAACAACCAGAGATCAAGCACCTCCCAGAACTAAATCGACAGATGGAAGAGTCGAAAAAGAACAAAACTATAAAACCAAACTCAGATAATCTGTGAGGTCAGTCTATGATCAAAACAATTACAATGTGAAAGAAGGTAAACACTTAGGAACAGAGATTGAGATAGTAAGAAGGTCAGGTAGATTACACGATTAAATAGACTGCATTAAATGGAGGGAAAAGTTAATGGACTATAAGGTAACCTCAAAGGAAATGAACACTTCACAACATACCAAGAAAACAAAAATCCAAGAAGAACATTGAAACATTAAAACTATGAGGAAACTCATAAGAAAGAACACAAAAAGCAAGAACTCAACAAGGGAAGACAAAAAGAACAAAGGAGGCTGCAAAACCACAAAAAAACAAACAGAATGGCAGCAATTATCCATACCAATCGATAATTATACTAAATATAAATGGATTAAATGCACCAGTTAAGAGACAGAGGGTGGACGAATGGATAGAAAAACAAGATACTTCAATATGCTGACTGCTAGAGACACACCTTTCACACAGAGACAAAAACAGATTAAAAGTCAAAGGATGGGAAAAAATATACCAAGCTAATTGCAGTGAAAAATGAACAGGAATGGCAATACTAATCTCTGATAAAATAAACTTTAAGGCAAAAAACAGCATAATAGATAAAGATGGACATTATCTCATTATTAAGTGGACAATTGAACAAGATGACATAACCATAATAAATATCTATGTTCCCAATGAAAGAGCTCCAAAATATATAAAGCAAACTCTAATAGTTTTGAAGAAAGAAATAGACAAATCTACAATAATTGTGGGTGATTTAAAAAACTGCTTTCAAAAATGAGTAGAACAACCAGAAAGAAACCTGACAAAGACACAGAGGAACTAAAAAACACCATCAGCCAACTGGACTTCATACGTGTGTACAGAGCATTCGACCCAACAACAGCACAATATTTGTTCTTTTCCAGTGCTCATGGAACATTCTCTAGAATAGACCATGTGTTTGGCCACAAAACAAACCTCCATAAATTTATAAATATAAAAATACTACAAAGCATCTTCTCAGACCACAATACTATCAAATTAGAAATCAACAACAGGAAGACCAAAGAAATAAAGTCCAATACATGGAATCTGAATAATGCCCTGCTGCTCCTTGGAAACCCTATACAGGGTCACTATGGGTCAGAACCAACTCTAAGGCACTTAACAATAACAACAACAACAACAAAGTGACTGGGTAGTAGAAGTAATTAAATGTGAACTCACAAAGTTGCTAGAAACAAACGAGTTTGAAAGACAACATACCAAATCTTTGGGATATGGTGAAAACAGTGCTGAGAGGACAATTTAGTGCAATAAATCCACACCTCCACAAAGAAGAAAGAACCAAAATTAACACATTAACACAGCATCTCCAACTATTAGAAACAGAACAACAGAGGGAATCTACAGCCACCAAAAGAAAAGAAATAATAAAGATAAGGGCAAAAATAAATGAGATAGAAAACAGAAAAACTATAGAAAGAATAACAGGAAAAGAAGCTGGTTCTTTGAAAGGATTAACAAAATTGACAGACCATTGGCAAACCTAAAAAAACAAAAGAGGGAAAAGATACAAATGACACACATTATAAACAACACGGGCGATGTCACAACAGAACCAAAGGAAATCAAAAGGATAAAACAGAATACTATGGAAAGTTCTACTCCGACAAATTTGAAAACGTAGAAGGATACATTTTTAGAAAAACATGACCTCCCTAAACTTACGCACAGTGAAGTAGAAAACCTGAACAGACCCATAACAAAAGAAGAAATGGATCAGGTCATCAAAAAGCTCCCAACCCAAAATATTCCACGCCCAGATGGCTTCACTGCTGACTTCTATCAAACATTCAGGGAAGAACTGTCACCAATTCTACTCAAATTATTTCGGAATGTAGTGGAAGATGGAAAATTTCCTAATACATTTTTTATGAAGCAAGCAAAACCCTCATGACAAAACCAGGGAAGGATGTCACTAAGAAAGAAAATTATAGACCAATATCCTTCATGAACATAGATGCCAAAATTCTAAACAAAATCCTAGCCTATAGAATCCAGCAGCACATCAAAGAGATAATACATTATGATCAAGTGGGATTCATATCAGGGATGCAAGGATGGTTCAACATTAGAAAAACAATCAATGTAATCCACCATATAAATAAGAAAAAGGAAAAGAACCACATGATCATATTGATTGATGCAGAAAAGGCATTTGGCAAAATCTAAAATCCATTCCTGATAAAAACACTCAACAAAGCATGAATTGAAGGGAAATTCCTCAACATTATTAAGAGCATGTATACAAAACCATCAGCCTACATTACTCTCAATGGAAAGAAACTGAAAGCCTTCCCTCTGTGAACAGGAAACAGACAAAGATGCCCTTTATCACCACTCCTATTCAACATTGTGCTGGATGTCTTAGAAAGAGTTATATGGCAAGACAGGGAAATTAAAGGCATCCAAGTTCGCAAAGAGGAAGTAAAATTCTTTCTATTTGCAGACGATATGATCCTATGCATAGAACATCTCAAAGACTCAATAAAAAAGCTACTAGCCCTCATTGGAAGATTCAGCAAAGTGGCAGAATATAAGAATATAAGTGCCTAAATATATCAGATGGGGAGATGATAGTCTCTTCAACAGATGGTGCTGGTAGAATTGGAAAGTGATATGCAAGAGATTGAAATAAGACCTTTACCTCACACCTTATACAAAAAACAACTCAGCATAGATTAAAGACCTAAATGTGAATCCCAGAATTATAAAGACGATCAGTGAAAAAATAGGGACAAATGTGAGGGCACTAATTCAGGGAGTACACAGACTACCAAACATTTTGAAAACTACACAAACAAAAATAGACAAAATAGATGATTGGGACATAATAAAAACTAAAATCTTATGTACATCAAAAGACTTTACCAAAAGACTAAAAAAGAAACCCACAGAATGGGGAAAAAATCTTTGCAATGACACATCAGACAAAAGACTCTTTTCTAAAATATATAGGAAAATACAACACGTCTACAAGAAAGAGACCAAAAAAAAAAAACAATTAAAAACTGGTCACAGGACATGAACAAACACTTCAGGGAGGAAGAGATCCGGGTAGGCAGCAAACATATGAAGAAATGTTCACGATCACTAGCCATTAGGGAAATGCAAATCAAAACAACAATAAGATATCATCTCACACCTGCAATAATGCAATAACAGCAAAGATCAAAAAAGTAAAAGACAATAAATGCTGGAGAGGATGTGGAGAGACTGGGACACTCCTGCATTGCTGGTGGGATTGCAAAATCGTCCAACCACTCTGGAAAGCATTATGGCATTTCCTCAGAAGGTTGGAAATAGAAATACCTACTATGATCCAGCAATTCCTCTACTTGGTATTGACCCACAAGAAATACGAGCCATAACACGAGTAAATATATACACATGAATGTTCATAGAAGCACTATTTGCAATAGCAAAAAGATGGAGACAGCCAAACTGTCCATCAACTGAAGAATGGATAAACAAACTGGTACATACACACAATGGAATATTATGCTACCTTGAAAAATAACAAGGAAGCTGCAAGCCACTGCATAAAATGGATGAACCTTGAGGACATTATGTTGAATGAAATTAGTCAGTCAAAAAAGGAGTAATACTGCATAGGACCACTACTGTAAAAGACTAACAAAAGAACCCATACTAAAGG
>NW_006408520.1:51995354-51996682 GCF_000296735.1 Chrysochloris asiatica
CCCACACTTGCAGATAATACCCATTTGATCTGATTTCAATGGCTGGATGATCAGCACTCAACCAGAAGAAGAAAGAAGAGGAAAAAAGAGTAATCTGATACATTTTGATGAACTTGACCTACACCTATGGATTCAGTAGCTCAAAAGAGGGAACAAATCTTTACAACGAGGATCATTCCTACTCCCTCAATACACAGAGTAGACAGGAATGGGAAACTTGAACATTGGCTACCTAAATTGGGGGTGTTACAAAGGCAAGAAGTGACTGGCTTACAAGCTTTCAAGAGGGAGCCTAGATCTAGAGGGCATGGAGGAATGTGAAATCTCCACTGAGTAGTAGCCAATCTGTCTGGGCAGGGCTGATGAAAGGAGATGGGGATAGGACTTTTGTGGTACAATAGTGAATAATTGCTATCAGGACTGATTGTGAGGGTTGGAAATGTAAAGGTAGACGTTTTGTAGCAAAAGGAGGGGAATAATTGACTTTGTAGTCTAGGAGAGGAGGTCCCTGGGACCATCAAGTGAGAAAAGCGGAGTGCAGGACAAACAGTGATGCCAGAGAAGGAGGCAGAAATGATGATGTGGAGAGATGGAGTGGCTGGGGACTCTAGACCCAAAGAGGGAGAGGGACTGTGTGCTAATGACCAGGGAGCAGGCTTGCAGGTATACCCTTTGGCTGGTTGATGATGCATGGAGGGGACTGTAACCATGGCAATGAAAGGATATATGATAGGATGAAATGTAACGCTAATGTTCTCCCAAGTAAACTATCACATAATTCACAATAAAACATTTACAAAAATAGAGAGAGAGAGACAAGTTCCAGAGAAAAAAAGCAAGGGAAAAATGATTGCCCTCAAGAAACTAGAGGTTGACTTTTGAATCTTTTGTAACAGGACCTAATTGTAAAATTAGGTTAGGATTAAAAAGGGCGAGGGATGAATGAAGGTAAATATGAGACCTCTGACTGAAGGGGAGAAAGAAAAGATTGACTTGTGGCCATGGTTTAAAAAAAGCAATAGGGGGGAGCTGGAAATTCCACTCATGGTAGTGGAACTAAAAAAGAAAACCAAGGGAGGTGGTCCGTAGAAGATAGTACCCTAACTCCATAGAAGGGAAAAAGGGTCTGCAGCCAGTAATAAGGGGTCTAGTAATTTTATTTTATTTTTTGGTATGGTAGTTTTCAAATGAGCTACAGGTTTCAGATGAGCTACAAAACAAAGACAGACTAGGAAGAAAGAGTGACAAACTACTTCCGAATCGCTAGTCAATGAAAACTCTATGAATAGCGGAGAAACATTGTCAGATACAGGACTGGAAGGTGGGAA
>NW_006408520.1:52004431-52006191 GCF_000296735.1 Chrysochloris asiatica
GCCCATCAAAGAAAACCCCTTTCTAGGACTGAAAGTTGAAGGGAACCAGCCAGCAATATGCTTGCTGATGCACCACTGACCTTGATATGAAATTAGAGGGAAAGCTGATTGTTTTGAAGCGCAGGAAGGGGTGTATAACCTCTCAAGCTTACAGGTACTCCTTTGAGGTAGCTTGGATGACTAGGATTGTTGAGCTGACTAGAACTTGACCAGATGAATATAAAGATGTTTGATACTCTGAGCAAGCATCAGTTGCTACAGTTTGATGGACTGGACTTTGATTATGGATGCAGTTCCTAAAAATACCAACCAGAATTCAAGTTTCTTCAGATCGATGAACATGCATGTCTTCTCAGTGTACTGGATTGGTATTATGGGCAATTTAGACATTGCTATTGCTAAAAATAAGGAGCTCTGGTAGCGTAGTGGTTAGGAATCCAGCGGCGAACCTCAAGGTCAGCAGTTTGAAACTACCAGCTGTTCCGCTAGAGAAAGATGAGGCTTTCTGCTCCCATGAAGATTTACAGCCTAGGAAACGCTGCACAGGGTCTCTACGAGTAGGAACTGACTCCACGGCACATAACCACAACATTGCTATAAATATGGAGCCCTGGTGTGGTGCTGTGGGCTAATGCATCAGACTGCAAAATTGTTTGAACGGCAAGGTCAGTGGTTTAATATCACCAGCTGTTCCTTGGAAACCCTATAGAGGGTCGCTATGGGTCAGAATTGACTCGATGGCACTTAACAACAACAACAAATTGCTATAAATGCATGAAGTGACTGACTTGACACATTTTCATGGGTGTTGTTGCGGCAGCCCGAGTCAGAAAGAACTCAACTCAAAAGTCTTAAAAAGCAAAGTTTATTGCAGGTGGCCAGAGTGTCAGCTAAAGCCCAAATCACTCTGACCCGGAAGCAAGTAGGGGGACAGGATTTTATACAAGAAGCACAGAGCGGTTAAAACAGACTTGTCTTGTCAGCTGGGGTGGTAAATTCCAGCAGACCCTTATCCTGTAAATGGGAGTAAACCTAACAATAAAACCCCTATCTTGTTTGTATGGGTGAGCTAAGTTTTATCCTGTTTGTTCAGGTGTCCTTGGGTCATCCTGACCTTTGACGTTTTGCTATAAGAAGTTTATTTATTATTTTTCCATAGGGTGAAGCAGAGGTTAAGGGGGGGGGGGACAGGATGAAATGGGGCTGAAAGGACTTAGTGGAAAGGAGCTCTGGTAGCGTAGTGGTTACAAATCGGGCTGCGAACCGCAAAGTCAGCAGTTCGAAACTACCAGCTGTTCTGCGGGAGAACGATGAGGCTTTCTGCTCTCGTAAAGATTTACAGTCTTGGAAACCCTGTACAGGGTCGCTATGAGTTGGAACCGACTCCACTGCACATAACAACAACAACAAGTTTAAATGGGGGTTGTTAGTCATAACAGTGTGTTTGGTTTTAGAATGAGGGGGTCAAGAGAAAATCCCCACTGACTAGTTTTGCTCTTTTCCAGATAGGTCTGGTGAAGGAGGGTACAGAATGATCCTGATAAGATTTAGTCATTTCAATTAAAATTGTTAGTAGTATTGGATGTGATTGCCAGAACTGTATTTGTAGAAGATATGGAACTAAATGGAGGGAATAGTTAGTTTTCATTTCAGGAACAGACAATCCCAGGACATCAAGAGGGAAGGGCATGAATAGAATTTGGGATCCCTGCCTGCAGAAGCAGTGACAGCAGAGATAGTGACAGAGGTGGTGACATAGA
>NW_006408520.1:52008876-52017552 GCF_000296735.1 Chrysochloris asiatica
ACATACTGTCTGGAAGGACCAGTCACTGGAGAAGGATATCATGTTTGGTAAGGTGGAGGGTCAGAGAAAAAGAGGAAGACCCCCAGCAAGATGGATTGGCAAAGTGTGGCTCAAGTGTGGCAACAGTTGTGAGGTTGGCCCAGGACTGTGTTTCATTATGTTGCACATAGGGTTTCTATGCATCAGTATGGACTCGATGGCACCTAACAACAATGTAAGCAGGCTGTTCTAGGACTGTTGTTGTTGTTATGTGCTGTGTAGACAGTTCCGACTCATAGCAACCCTGTACAGGGTTTCCAAGTCTATAAATCTTTATGGAAGCAGGAAGCCTCATCTTTCTCCCATGGAACAGCTGGTAGTTTCGAACTGCTGACCCTGAAGTTAGCAGCTTGATTCCTAACCATTATGCTACCAGATCTCCTTATTCTAGGACTAGGAAATGTAAATAAGAATACAGTCATTAAGACCAAGTGCAAGACATTTTGGCTTCTGTAGGGGGTGGGGAAGGAATGGGATGTGCCATATAATTGTATATGGGGAACTGAAACTGGAGGAGGGGCTTTTTGAAGATGAGAATAAAAAAATAAAAATTGTTTGTGATGGGCCATGTGATGCGACTGCCCATGTCTACTGGATTGGGTGTCTGAGTTTGCAAAATCGAATAAAGAAAACCTCACTCTTGCTAAATTGAGTACAAATTGAATTACTTTTGTTTGTTGGTATGGACAATGTTTCTCACAGAGATGTATCTGATCTCTACCTAGTAGCAATCAACTTTGGGATAACCTGATTCTGATTTTGCAAACTTGTGAAGTTAGATAAGGAGGCATAACACAGTGTCATTTTTCACATCCCATTTACCAAACATGATGTCCTTTTCCATTGATTGATCTTTCCTGATAATGTATCCAATACAACCAAGAAGTTTCTCCATTCTAGCTTCTAAGTAGCATTGGGATTTTATTTCTTCTAAAACTGATGTTCATTTTTCTGGTTGTATCAATCTATATGCCAGGTTTAAACAAAATCTTAACTATGATTGTCCACCCCTTGTCAACTTGGCACCTGTACATATCTCCTTAAACTGTACATAATTTCTAATTAAAGACAATTAAAAAGTCATGCTAGCACCAACATGATACAGCTAACAGATAAAACTAAAAAGCACCTTACGTTTTATACATGAACAAAATAAAAATATTTGTTGCACACATACAAAGAAAAAATAATTACAACAACTGGTTGTTAAGTGCCATTGAGTTGGATCCATAGCGATCCTGTATAGGGTTTCTGAGGAGCAGCTGGTGAGCTTGAACTGTCGAACTAGTAGTTCAAACCTACTTTCTAGTTCAGTGCATTAAAGCACAGGACTCCTTAAAAACTGGTCAAGCAAAGCAGTGGATGTGGAGAAGGAACAAAGAAACCTATAATTGGCTGTAATCAGTTAGTTGTAAAGACCACTGCACTTGGACTAACCTATTAACAATTAGAGTCCTCATTATGGTCACATGGCCATAACTGGTACTTGTTAAATTAGAGTGTGATCAAATCAGTTCTGATCCATAGCCATCCTGTCTAGAGTTTCTAAGGAACAGCTGGTGGGATTGAACTGCCAACTGGCAGTTCAGACTTGCCTGCGGTCCAACACATTATCCTGCAGTGCCACATAGAACTACCTTTTTCTACCACCTATCTTCTATTCCTTTTGTCCTTGGAAAGCACCTCAGCTGGCCATGACTCTTTTCCTTGTTGAGTGACCCAACCCTTCATTACTGAAAGGTCTGGGACATTTTCAATCATTTTGGAATTAGGAGGCTGAAGTTAACCATTCACTTTAATCCTTAGTACTAAGAGATGTCCTAAGGCATCTCCTGGATTCCACACATTTCCAGTGAATTCTATGGGCATTAGCCCATTACTGCACTTCAATTGTTGTGAGGTACCACAGTTCCCATGCTCTGAGGTAGTGCTTCTGGAATACCTTGAGAGTAGATAAAGCAGTCTGTATGCCCATGAATGATAGTTCTGGCAGAAGCATTGTGTGTAGGAAAGGCAAATCAAAATCCAGAGTAAATATCTATAACAGTAAGAACAAAGTAATGTTCTTTCCATTCCTGCTATCAAGGACATTTTGTTCACTAGCCCATTGGATAATGACAGACAGAACTGCCTGAGGAAAGAAGATGGATAAATTGTTACCACAGAATGTGTCACTTGATTGTTAAAACCTTCCTCTGCTGTGGTAAGCCTTTAGTGAGCTTTCACATGAGACAAAATTTTCGTTACTCTTCTGGCCAATTCAAAGGGGTCTATTCACATACCTCTTCCTCAGGCCAGATTGTTGTTATTAAGTGCTATCAAGTCAGTTCTGACCCATAGTGACCCTGTATAGTGTTGCTGAGGAGCGACTGGTGAGATTGAACCACTGACCTTGCAGTTCAAACCGACTTTGCAGTTCAGTGCATTAACCCAATTTAACACCATGACTCCAGGCCAGATAGGTAAGTTAAATTGTGATCTGGTGGGAATTACCAACCCTGCATCCATCAAGACCCTGATTGCAGCACTAATCTCTGCAATACCTCCAGGAATGCAGTATTTCTTTTGGTTTGTTCTTTCTTAGGTAAAGGCAGTTCTAATGGCTTTCACTTGGCCTTTTTGACTTATTCCACACTTCAGAGATCCACTGTAGGGGTTCTGCCAGTTGCTGAGCATGTCTATTCTGATTATGTTTTCTGGAACTTGGGAAATCATTATAGGATGAGGTTGGGGATCCACTGGACCCACTGTGAGGTGGGCCTTAGTTTGTTACTGTTGAGTCTGTTATGACCCATAGAGAACCTGTATAGGGTTTCAGAGGAGTGGCTGGTGGGTTTGAACTGCTAACTTTATTATTCAAACTGACCTTGCGGTCCAGCACATTATCCTGTAGCGCCACACCAGGACTCCTGGACTTTAGCTAAAACTCCATTAATAACTTGACCTCCATATGCCCTCATTCTGTGGGCTACAGTGGTGTTTTGGGTTTCCTAGAATTAGTGTCAATTCACAGTCAGTGTCCAGTAATCTCCTAGTAATCTGATAAATTGCTTTTTATCAATGAACAGTTACTCTTGTAAAATACTGGGGAAAAGACTAACAGTATAAATGTCTAGCAATTTATTTTGGTCCTTCCTCTAGGAGACTTGGTCTCATTTTCATTCAAAAGGCTGTGGGTCTGTAACATGGCTCAAGTCTGGGAACTGATTGAGAGACCCAGATTCTCTGTTCTGGTGATTCAAATTAGACTGTGTTCACTTGACCTTGAATTCTTCCTCTCGTACAAATCAAGTAAATATTTACTAGGTTTCCCATCTATTTGACTCCTAGGGACACCCTGTCTAAGTAGCCAATACCATAAATCCATAAATAGTCAGACTATTCTAATTACTACATTGAGTCTGCTGCTGATTATAGTAACTACATCCTTCTCATCTTTGACAATCAAGTGCTGCCACTTGGCTCTTACCATGAAGGTGTTAAATCAGCCCCATTGTAATTAGATGCCTTTATTTAATTAGGGCAGTTCTCACTGTCAAATCTAGCTTTCATATAACATAGCAATCATCAGAGTTTTTATGGAGGCTAGGGTTCCCTTCCCAAATTTGTTCCTCACTGTTGTGCTAAAAGATGTGTCCTCTGGGCACTCCATATGTGGGTTTATAGATAATACTGACAAATCCAGCATAACACACCCATTTCCAGATGTCTTTGGATTCCTTCCTTGAAATACCAAGGCAGGTCTGGTATTTCAATTTGATGTATTGTAGACCACCATGCAATCAATGTGTCAGTGAACTAACCAAATCAATGAATAGATTCTCTCCTAACCTCTTAAGCTGAAACACTGAAAGAAGGATCTCTGTTTATTGGGCCCATGTCAATAAACTCAGACTGATCTAACCTTATCATTATCTGACATCCTGAATGTCATTCCCATATGTATTCTCCAAGTATTTGTTTGTAAATGGTAGAAAAATCAAGCAGATCTTTAGGAGTGTCATGTACTCCTTTTGGGTTAAAATTTGCACTGAACCTTTTGGGGCTCCCTGTGACTTAAGTCAAGTTATAGGGCTAGAAACAATAACTATTGCAATTGTTTCCTGGGAATACCCAGAAATATTTCACAAGCCATCTCCATTAGACGATACCCCAGACAATGCCTCAGACATCATTTCGATAGATACAGTTGGGTTAATCTCATAGAGTGTGGGCAGAGGGGATATTATTTTACTGATAATGGATCAGCAGACAAAAGATGGAGCAATCTCTTCAGGTGGGAGGGGTATTAGTGTCAACAAGAGTGATCTCACAGAATTTGTGAGCTCAGTGTTCACAGCTTCTTGATTATCTGCCCATTTTTCCCCTTCTTAAGTTTCAGGATCCCATTTCATCCCAATCAATACCCTCACTTTAACATCAGAAATGATTTGAAATTGGGAATTCAGTTGGAGTAGTATTTCTTATCATAAGACTCTGAGTTTGGTTTTCAACAATATCAACTTTATTACTATAAGGAATAAAGCTTTTTTTTTTAAGGGCACAAGTGGAAAGTTTGAAGTCTTTTATATGTTGCTTTAGCTGTCCCTTCAATGCCCTGAGCTGGTCTGTTTCCTTTACTACTTGGCCTATTGTTAGTAAGACCAACCAACTAACTGAGAAAATTAAAGAAAAGTAGCAAACATATAATTGCCTACAGTCTCTTTTGTCAGCAACACTTGATCTACAGGTGGGGATACTTTGTGTAAGCTCATACCAAGGACTAGCAACTCCTCTTTACTAATAGAAGCATAGTTATCCATTTCATTAAAACTAGTCAAACTTGATAATCAATTTAGACTACTTGTCCTTATGGTTTTGTTTCTCTAGAACTACTCCAGGTACCAAATGTCTTAGGCTGAATTCTTTAGAGATAAAAAAAAAAAAGGAGTGACACATATATGTATATATAAAGAACAGTTTATATGAAGAAAATGGATTACACAGTTTTTCAGAATTGGTTAGTCCCGTGTCCATGAATGTGATGTCAGGCTGGAGGCTTCTGACTTACATAGCTATAGCTAATAAATCAAGATCAGCAGGTCAGAGGACAGACAGGCAGGCAGGTCTTGCAGGTAAGAAGGCTGGTTGCTGATGATTCCCAGGACCGGAAGGAACATGCCAATGGCTGAAGTCCAAAGAACCTGAGGCCAGAGGATAAGCCAGATGCAAAATCCAGATCCAGCAGAGAGGAAGCAAGCCTTGCCTGAATGTCCAATCGTAAACAGGCCCATACCCTTGAGGTAGCTTCTCTTCGATTGGTCAGATGCTTATAGCAGACCTCATCATAGAGTTGTTTACATTATATTATATCTCATCATGGGCAATGACTGTCTAAGAACTGAGAGTCATAGTCTAGTTGACATAAAACCTTAACTATTACACAGAGCAAATTTACAAAAATTACTTAAAGTTGTTCTTCAGACTGTGAATCAACAACAGACAACAACCTGAAATTAACATACATGACACCACCCAGAAGTCAATCCAGACAGAAATATTTAAAGTAAAACATACCTACAAGATTGAAAACATGGAACCAGAGATATCAATTTATAATTAATTAACTACAAAGCAAAAAGAGAGAATTGTGTAGATACAGAACTTCCAAATGACAAGGAAGTCAAGTAGATTTCAAGATAAAACAGACTGTTTTAAATTGGGGAAGAAATTCATAAATTACAGTGTAACCTCAAGAAAATTAATACACTTTCACATTAAAATAAAGGGAAAATCAGAAATACGTAATAAACATTAATGCAGCAAAAATGAAAAGAAATCCCACGAACAAAATTAACTCAGCACAGAAAATTATGTGGAACAAAGAAACAAGCAGCACCACACACACACACACACACACAAAAAAAAAACACACAGCAAAATGACAGCAAACAATTAATACCTATTGATAATTACACTGAATTGTTGCTGTTGTTGTTATGCGCCATGGAGTCAGTTCCGACTCATAGCAACTCTGTACAGCGTTTCCGAGGCTGTAAATCTTTACGGAAGCAGAAAGCCTCATCTTTCTCCTGTGGAATAGCTGGTAGTTTCAAACTGCTGACCTTGTGGTTCACAGCCTGATTCATAACCACTACGCTACCAGAGCTCCTTAATTACATTGAATGGCAAATGATAAATGCACCAGCCAAGAGACAGTATGCTGTCTACAAGATGCACACCTTATAAAGACAAAAGTAGACTAAAAATTGAAGGATGGAAAAAATATATTAAATAAACTCAAAACACATAAATCAAATTCTAATAGAACTGGAGAAAGAAACAGACTCGTCTACAATAAGAGTTGTTATTGTTTTTAACTGCCATCAAGTTGTTTCTGACTCATAGTGACTCTGTATAGGGTTTCCTATTCTTTCTCCTGCAGAGTGATTGGTGGGGTCACACCACTGACCCTCTTGTTTGCAGTCCAATGCTTATTCTATAACTTCACTACACACCCACAATAAGAGTAGTTGTTAAGTGCTGTCAAGTTGATTCCAACTTGCAGAGATCCTGGGTAGGGTTTCCAAGGAGTGGCTGGTGGGTTTGAATTGCTGACCTTGGGGTTAGCAGTCAAATGTTTATCTTACAGTGCTACACCAGACTCCAAAATATGAGGAGATTTTAATACACTACTTTCAACGAAGGACAAAACAATTAGAAAGAAATACAACAACAGAGAAGAACAAAACAACACAATCAACCAACTTGACACAGAGCAACAACAACAGCACAGTATACATTCTATTCCAGGGCACAATGGGACAGTCTTCATAATAGACCATATGTTAGGATACAAGCAAACATCAATGCACTTGAAAACATCAAAATACTAAGAAGCATCTTTTCAGATCACAATAATATAAAATTAGAAATCAATTGCTAGGAAGAGCAAGGAAAAAAGAAAAACAAATACATGGAAATTGAATAACACCTGCTTAAAAGCTATTGAGTGCTAGAAAAAACAATGATATTATAATGATATTTCTTGAATCGAATGAGAATGAAAATACAACATGCCAAAACTTTTAGGACATAGTAAACACAGTACTTAGAAATCAATTTATAACAATAAACATATACATCCAAAAAGAAGAATGAAAATCAACACCTTAAACCAATGTCTCCAGCAGTTACCAAAAGAGCAGCAAAGTGAGCCCACAAGCCCCTTAAGAAATAATAAAAGGGCAGAAATGAAGGAAATTGAAAACAGTTAAACAATAAAAAGAATCAACAAGAAAAGAAGTTGGTTTTGTGGAAGGATTAATAATATCAACATTTGACAAATCTAATAGAAGAAAATGAGGAGACAATAAAAACAACATGAAAAAGAAATTATATTGGTGATATCACAAACGAATCAATGGAAATAGAATGATAATAACAGAATTGTACATCAAAATATTTGAAAAATCTAAAAGAAATGGACAAAATCCTAAAAATATAAGACCTAACTGAATTTACATAGTCTGATGTAGAAAACTTGAAACAAGGCAATAAAAAGAGAAGAACTTTCTCTTCATTAATAAACTCCCAACAATAAAGTATGAGCCCAGATGGTTTTATTGATGAATTCTATAAAACATTCAGAGATGAGCTGACACCAATTCTACTCAAACTACTCCAGAATATAGTAAAGGGTGTAAAACTCCACAATTCATTTTATGAAGCAATCATAACCCTGATACTAAAACCAGGCAAAGGCATCACTAAAAATGGTAATTATAGACTAATCTTGTTTATTAACATAGATGCAAAAATTGTCAACAAAATCCTAGGCAATCAAATCCAACAACATAAATAAACAAACAAGAAAACATTACGATCAAGTGGGATTCAAAAGAGGGATGCAGGTATGGTTCCGTATTAGCAAAAAAAAAAACAATCAACCCTCCCCGTAAATAAAACAAAGGAAAAGCAAACAAATGATGAGTATATTCAATTGATGCAGAAGTCAGTTGACAAAATCTCAACACCCATTCCTAATAACAACACACAGGAAAATAGGAATAAAAGGGAAATTTCTCAACATAAATAAGAGTATATATACAAAAGCTCATATGTATGTGAAAGTTAGACAATGAGTAAAGAAGAACACAGAAGAATCGATGTTTTTGAGTTATGGTGTTGGAGAATATTAAAAGTACTGTGTTCTCCTAAAAGAACAAACAAATCTGTGTTGGAAGAAGTACAACCAGAATGTATCTTAGGAAGCCAGATGGCCAGACTTCATTTCTCATACTTTGGACATATTATCAGGAAGGACCAGTCCCTGGAGAAGGGCATCATGCTTGGTAAAATGGAGGGTCAGTGAAAAAGAGGAAGACCCCCTAATGACATATAGGTTGGCAGTGGCAATAGCAATGGACTCGAATTGCGAGGTCGGCGCTGGACCGGGAGGTGTTTTGTTCTGTTTTGCTATGAGTTGGTACCAACTTGATGGTACCTAGAACAACAACAAATACAAAACCAACAGTCAACAGAGAGAAACTGAAAGCGCTTTCACTAAAACAGAAAACAAACAAGGATGACCTTTATAACCTCCTATTATCAGCATTATAGTTTGCTATAAGATTTGACCAGATCTAATGGAATCCT
>NW_006408520.1:52018187-52062199 GCF_000296735.1 Chrysochloris asiatica
CATCGAGTCGGATTCCAACCCATAGCGACCCTGTATAGGGTTTCTGAGGAGCAGCTGGTGAGCTTGAACCACTGACCTTGCAGTTCAAACGACTTTGCAGTCTGATGCATTAACCCACAGTGCCACACCAGGACTCCTTCTTGTGGATATTGTTGTTGTTGTTGTTGTTATGTGTCGTGGAGTCGGTTCCAACTCATAGTGACCCTGTACAGGGTTTCCGATGCTGACCTTGTGGTTCACAGCCCGATTCTTAACCACTACACTACCACTAGGAGAGACTTAATATTGTGAAAATGTCAACACTACCCAAAGCAATTTGGATATGCAATCCCAATCCAGATTCCAATATAATTCTTTAGAGATAGAAATACTAATCACAAACTTTATATGGAAAGGAAAGATATGCCAGATAAACAAAGCATTACTAAAAAAGTAGTGCAAGGTAGGTGGCCTCTCCCTTCTGATCTCAAAAAACATAGTAGTCAAAACAGCCTTCCTGGCTTCTAGAGAGCAGCCTGACATTCATATTTGTTGCAGCATGGATTTGTTTGTTCTTCTGGCAGTAGGTGGTACTTGAAATTTTCTTCTCTAAACCATAACTGTGGTAGCATAGTGGTTACAAATCAGGCTATGAACCTCAAGGTCAGCAGTTCGAAACTGCCAGCTGTTCCGTGGGAGAAAGATGAGGCTTTCTGCTGCCGTAAGATTTACAGCCTCGGAAACCCTGTACAGGGTGTTGGAACCGACTCCACAGTACATATCCACCACCATCACCACCACCATAACTCAAATGCAACTTTTTTTTTGGCCTGTCTTTTTTTTTAAGTTTTTATTGTGAATTACGTGATAGTTTACATGGGAGAACATTAGTGTTACATTCATCCTATCGTATATCATCTCATTGCCATGATTACAATCCCCTCCATGCATCATTAAATAACCAAAGTGTACACTGTGCAAGCCTGCCCCTCAGTCATCAGCACAAAGCCCCTCTCCCTCTCTGGGTCTAAAGTCCCCAGCCGCTCCATCTTTCCATGTCATTGTCTCTGTCTCATCTCTGGCATCACTGCTTCTCTGGATAGGGTCCTGCACTTCTCTCTTCTCCCTTGATGGTCCCAGGGACCACTTCTCCTGGACTGTAAAGTCAACCACTCCCCTCCTTTTGTTACAAAATATCTATCTTTACATTTCCAACCCTCACAGTCTATCCTGATAGCAATTACCCACTATTGTATCACAAGAGACCTATCCCCATCTCCTTTCATCAGCCCCACCCAGACAGTTTGGAACTACTCAGTGGAGAGTCTACCTTCCTCCACAGCCTCTGGATCTAAGCTCCCTCTTGAAAGCTTGTAAGCCAGTCACTTCTTGCCATTGTAGCCCACCACAACCCCATTTTAGGTAGCCAATGACCAAGTTGCCCATCTCTGTCCACTCTGTGTATGGAGGGGGTGGGAATGATCCTCGCTGTAAAGATCTGTTCCCTCTTTTGAGCTACTGCATCCATAGGTGTAGGTCAAGTTCATCAAATTCTATCAGTTTATTATTTTTTTTTCTCAAATGTATAAATTTTTTTATGCTCTTCCTTATTCATTTTCCAACTTTCACATTCATAAGAGGCTATTGAAAATACCATGGCTTGGGTCAGGCACATTTTAGTCCTTCAAACAGACATCTTTGCTCTTGAACACTTTAAAGAGGTTTTATGCAGCAGATTTACCTAGTGAAATATGTAATTAGATTTCTTGACTGCTGCTTCCATGAGTGTTGACGGTTTATCCAAGCAAAATGAAGTCTTTGACAACTTCAATCTTTTCTCCATTTAGCAAGAAGTTATTGAGCCAGTTGTGAGGATTTTTTTTTTTTCTTCTTTACATTGTAGGGCAATCTACACTTAGGTTGCAGTCTTTGATGTTCATCAGTAAATATTTTAAGTTCTTTTCACTTCCAGCAAGCAATGTTGTATAATCTTCATATTACAGGTTGTTAAAGATTTTCCTCCAATCCTGATATTTATATTTCATTATATTTCATATAATCCATCTTCTGGATTATCTGCTCAGCATACAGATTGAATAATTATGGTGAAAGAATACAACTCTGGTGCACACAGTTTAAACCATTCAGTATTTCCTTGCTCTTTTCAAACAACTGCCTCTTGATCGATGTACAGGTTCCTCAAGAGCACAGATAGGTGTTTTGCAACAACAATTTTTCACAAAGTTATCCATAGCTTGTCATGATCCACACAGTCAAAAGTCTTTGCATAGTCAAATAAACACAAGGATTCATCTTCTAGATATTCTCTGCCTTCAGTTAAGAGGCATCTGACATCAGCAATAACCTATGTCATCCCAAGTCCACTTTTGAATCTTGCTTGAATTTACAGCAGTTCTGTTTCAATGTGCTGTTGCAACCATTTTATAATTATCTTCAACAAAAGTTTACTTGCATGTGATAATAATGATATGGTCAGATGATTTCCACATTTTTTTTTTTTTGTCACCTGTCTTTGGAAGGTACATAAATATGAATTTCTTCCAATCAGTTGTCTAGGTAGCTATATTTCAAATTTCTTGGCATAAGTTAGTGAACACCTCTAGTGTGGCATCAGTTTGTTGAATAATTTCAATTTGTAGTCCATCAATTCCTGGGGCCTTGTTTTTCACCAAAGCCATCCATGCAGCTTGAACCTTAAGTGCTGTCAGTTTCTGATCATATGCTATCACTTGAAATAGTTGAACACTACTTGTTTTGGTACAGTGACTCTGCATATCCCTATATAATCTTGTGATGCTTTCTGCTTCATTCAGTATGTTGCTCATAGTGTTGTAGGTCAAGGCTTGAATTTTTTTTTCTTTCAGTTCTTTTAGCTTGAGAAATGCTGAGTGTTCTTCACTTCTAGTTTTCTAATTCCAGGTGATTGCACATAATCCTTGACTTTGTTTTCTTGAGTTGCCCTTGAAAATTCTCCATTTGACTTTTTAAAATCATGATTTCTTCTATTCACTTTAATTTCTCTGTGTTCAAGAATACACTTCAGAATCTTTTTTGACATCCATTCTGGTCGTCTTTCCTGTCTTTTTAATGACCTTTTGCATTTTTCCTCTATGGTGTTCTTGATGTCATCCCATTTGCTGTTTGGTCTTTGGTCATTAGTGTCCAATGCATCAAAAATGTTCTTGAGATAGTCTCTAAATTCATTTGGGTTAAGTTCAAGTTCATACTTTGGCTCTCATGGACTTCTTTAAATTTTCTTCAGCTTCAGGGTGAACTTGCATTTGAGCAATTGTTCTATTCTACAGGCAAATCCTGGCCTGGTTTTGGCTGATGCTATTGAGCTGCTCCACCATCTCTTACCACAAGTGTAGTCAAAATGATTTCTATGTAGTCCATTTGGTAAGGTCCATGTGTATAGTCACTTTTATGTTGTTTTAATAAGGTATTTACAATGAATGAGTCATTGGACTTTCAAAAGTCTATCATGCATTCTCCAGCATTAATTCTATTATTAAGGTCATATTTTTGAACTGATCCTTCCTACTTGTTTCCAACATGAAAGGCATAAGGGAAAGCCTAAGAAGAGTCGTAGGTAATTTCCAAGTTTTTGCCTTAAGGAATACAGTAGATATTTGGGTCATTTATGGACATGCAAAATATCATAGGGACTATCGGGAAAATGAGAGCTCTCTAAATGAGATGCCTGCTGAACCTTTCCTGTGAGGGAGAGATATGAATCAGATAGCTGCATATACACATTCAGGGTTGAATCTTTTATAATAGCATATGTAAATAACTTAAAATATATATAAAACACACACATACAAAAATAAAAATCTGTATCCTGATATAATGGCATGGCCAAGAGAATTCTTGATTTTGTCAATTTCTTTATTTTTATATTATAGGAAATTGTATCATTTTTGTAATAGTAGCTAAGGAGTGAGAAAGATTCAGAAGCAAAAGATACGGATATTTCCTCACATTGCCCTTTCTCTCATGGAACACATGGCAAATTGTTCTTTTGTATTTAAAACTTAGCTGTAGTAAAAAGAAATATTTTTCTGAAACTAATAATTCTATAAAAGTATTTCTTCATCCTTCTTCTAATTTGCATATACAATTCTTTGACAGGATAAAGTTCATTAGAAATTTTACCAACTTTACCAACTATAATGAGTGATGATCTTTCTTATTACATTTCATTAAAAATGGATCAAAATGATATAAAAGTAGTAGACTTCATAAGTTAATATATGACCTTGACAGTGTGGCTGAGTACATGCATTTGAGTCACGTGTACAATCAATTCTTTGTGTAGGAAAAATTTCCTAGTTCTAGATTCTACTAAAAATGTTGGGAACGTCTCTGAAGAAAACAACATATTTGTGGATATAATTTATTTTTTCAAACCTCAAGGCTAATAATAATAATAAATAATGTAAAACTTCATTGAGCAGTGCAACATTTCTCAACCTGCAGATGAAATAAACACTGACTTGTGTCAAGAGTGGCATCTTAAAATATTTTTGCCTCAAGATGTAAATACTTTTATTCTCTTCTAAGCAACACAACACTCCTACAAGAAAGAAGTGAATCAAAACTAACTTGAACCATTTAAATGCTCTGCAAAGAGAAGAGTGTGGATATTAGTGAAAAAAGGAAAAAAAAAAAAAAGAGAAAACCCATTCACATGCACAGATTGCTTAGTCACAAAGTGTTAACTGTGACAACGATTTAAAAAGCCTTGAAGGAGACTGGAGATTCAACAAGCAGGTCAGTAACACATCATAAAACAGTGCTCAAATAACATAGACATTAGAGTTTAGATGGTTTCGACGATGTATTGAAGCACAATTGAAGGAATATAATTCTGGTACAGATAGCTGGAAAATGATAGTAGCAGATGGATTGCATCAGTCTGCAGCAATCAGAAATGAATTGCTCTGTTTGAATGGTTAGATTTTATACTTTGGAAGGCTAAGAGTCCCTGAAGCCAGGGGCTTCTAAAGATAAACTATTTCCAACCAGTCCTGAAGGAAACACTAGCTCTGCTAGTTTCAATCACTTGCTTGAATAAGCAATAACACCCTAGGAATGAACATCTTTAGATGTTCACAAATGTCAGCAATCAACTTGCTTAATAGGTAAATGATAATAGTGATTAATTCACAAACATCTTCCTTCCTCACCTCTCAATTCTCCAGTGTCACAGATGTAGTGCAGTACAGTCAATTACTTCATATAGCTCTTCTACTCAGTGTTTGTAACTCCCACCAAACAACTCCTGGTGTGGTGCTATAGGATCAGCACTGAACTGTCAACCACAAGGTTGGCAGTTCAAACCTACCAGCTGTTCCTCGGAAACAAGGTTGCTATGTAGGAGTGGGTGATCTCACCACTATAAATGAAAAGCCAGGAGTTGAACACGCTCCTGGAGCTGAAAGCAGAAAGTTGAGATACTGAAGGAGTGGCAGATGAATAGCAGCAGCCACAGAACCAAGAACAAGAGAATGAGACAGAGGGGTTGATTACCCAACCCAAAGAGCAAGTAAAGCTGAGTGCTTGCAGAGTGGGATGTCTCCAAGCACTTAATTGGGGAGAACAGGCTTCCTGACCAATGGACCTAGAGTCCAGTACATCCAGGGTGAGGCATATAGGGACAGGTGTGTCCTGAAGGCGTTTATCAGCCACCCTAAAGGAACTTTGTAACCTGGGCCAGGCAGAGACAAGTCCGCCTATTGGAATGGCAGAGATGTTCTCCTGAATGAACAACTGTGCCCGAAACATTTTCTAATTCCCTTATTGTAACCTGTTATCTTCCCTAACAAACACTGTAACTATGATTATTGTGTCTGGGTTCTTTGTGGCTATTGCAATAAATTATCAAACTCAGCTGAGTGCTGTTGGTGGCGGGATGATTGGTGCCATTTTAGTTTTACAAGTAGGCAATCAGGTTATAACGTGTCTATTCTAAATTCTAGGAGCTCTGGTAGCATATGATTATGAGTTGGGCTGCTAACCTCAAGGTCAGCAGTTTGAAACTACCAAACATTCTGTGGGAGAAAGGTGAGGCTTTCTGCTCCCGTAAAGATTTATCACTCTTGGAAACCCTGTGCAGGTGCGATAAGAGTTGGAACCTACTCCACGGCCCCCCGCCCCCAACCACCACTCTAAATTAGAACAAGACACAAACAGGTTTGCTATGAGTTGGAATCAGCTCAATGGCAATGACTTTGTCTTTGGTAAGCCTATAAATTGGCAAGTTTGAACAATGTGACAATTGTTTTTGTTGTGGCTCATAATCTAACTAGTACAAAGCCCTGCCAGGGTCAGAAACTAGTACTCTCCCACCAGTCATTAGAATTATTTGCCCCTAATATTCTTTTAAGGAGCTCTGGTAGCGTAGAGGTTACAAATTGGGCTGCTAATCTCACGGTCAGCAGTTCAAAAGTACCAGCTGTTCCACAGGCGAAAGATGAGGCTTTCTACTTCTGTAAAGATTTACAGCCTCAGAAACCCTATACAGGGTTGCTATGAGTCAGAACCGACTCGAGACACATAACAACAATATTCTTTTGGAGTCCTGGTGTGGCAATGTGGGCTAATGTATCAAATTGCAAAGTCATTTGAACTGTAAGGTTGGTGGTTCAAGCTTACCAATGTCTCCTTTAAAGCCCTATACAGGGTCACTAAAGGTCGGAACCGACTCGACGGTAATTAATAACAATAACAATGACAATACTCATTTATTTTCACAGGAATATATATATATATATATATTCCTTGTTGTTTTGTGCCACTAAGTAGGATCTGACTCATAGCAAACATGTATAGGGTATCCGAAGGGCTGTTGGTGGGTTTGAACTACCAACATTGTGGTTTGCTGTCCAATGATCCAACAGCGCTACATGAGGGGATAGATACAGAAACAGAGATAATAGTAGTATATAGATAATAGCAGTATATATATATCCCACTGTATCTCTCTCATATATGTTGTTGTTGTTGTTGTTATGTGCCGTGGAGTCGGTTCCGACTCATAGCGACCCTGTACAGGGTTTCCGAGGCTGTAAGTCTTTACGGGAGCAGAAAGCCTCATCTTTCTCCCGCGGAACAGCTGGTAGTTTTGAACTGCTGACCTTGAGGTTCACAGTCCGATTCGTAACCACTAGGCTACCAGAGCTCCTTCTCTCATATATATATATATATATATATATATATATATATATATATATGTATATATATATAGTATCCTGGTGTGGTGCTGCAGGATAATGCACTGGACCAGAAGGTAGGTCAGTTTGAATCACAACTTCGGCAGGTCAAACTCACCAGTATCTCCTCAGAAACCCCATATAGGGTTGCTATGAGTTGGAACTGACTACAATGACACTTAACATCTATATATACTTACATTCATTCCTGTGATGATACATATACGGAAGCATTCTTCACACCAGTGTAGACTTTTCTACTGTTGCTGTTAAGTACCATGGAGTCAGTTCTGACTCATAGCGACCCTACACAGGGTTTCCGAGGCTGTAAATCTTTATGGGAGCAGAAAGCCTCATCTTTCTCCCATGGAACAGCTGATAGTTTCAAATTGCTGACCCTGAGGTTAGCAGCCCAATTCATAACCACTATGCTACCAGAGCTCAGTATAGACTTTAGCACACTGGCATTACAGGACAGGAGAACGTGAAATTGCTCTTAACAAAGTTCAATACAAGTAATATTAACAGTACAATTACAATCAGTATAAACAGTAGAAGTCCCATTAATCTCTAGTGAAACTGGCTTTGTCTGAGAAAAAAAAAAAAATTGTAGAGTAAAAAAGGTTTAAGTTACGCTAAGAAGATAATGGCTGCTTTATTTCTGCATTAACTGAATTAAAATGTTGCCTTCAAGTGAACTTCAAAAATTGTACTTTTAAGAAAAAATAATTTCGTTCTTGATGCAGATGAAGTCTTGCATATGTTTTATCTGGCTCAACAATAAAAAGTGCACTGAAAGTCTTATAGTTTTGAGCAATTAGCAGGTGGGTTTTGTTTTTGTTTTTTTGCCTTTTACTTTTTTACCCCATTCGAATTCTGATATGATTCAGAATCAACTTGAGGGCACCCACTAAAAATTAAGATGCCTAGATGCAGGACATACAAGTTGCTCAAGTCCAGGGGGCACCATTCACCTAAAGGTGTATTGAATGGCACACCTGATTTTATTAGGTGCACAGCCTAACACATGTATGAGACAGCAGTGCCTACATTTTGCACCAGGCAAAAATTTGATTTGGCTTTAATTTCTGAATTGGTAATCTTTATGTTATTGGGAACATTGCTCAGGCAGAAGATGAATGGATAACCATAGGTTATTGAACTTAATTTTGAATATATGGCATCCTATTTTTAACATTTTCAGCATATCACTTTAGTGTTTTAAACTGCATTTCAATTTAATACAAACTGATACATTATTTTGACTTTGTGTAGCTTAGAGAATAAATGCTTGGCTTAATTATTTAGTGCCCCTACAACAGAAATATGGATGACTTTGCCAAACTAATTTTAAGATTTTGAAGGATAACACTGTCTGTAATACTATACACATTGTTTTTGTTGCTGTGAAGTGCCGTCAAGTTGATTCCGACTCACAGCAACCCTGTATAGGGTTTCCAAGGAGCAGCTCGTAAGTTTAAACTGCCGACCTTGCAGTTCAAACGGCTTTGCAGTCTGGCGCATTAACCCACAGAACCATATCAGGACTACAAGCAAAATTAGGTAATGCCACTATTATTCAAATTCAAATTAAGCTCTGACTTGCAATATTGGTGCAGCATGAGAGGCACTCACTGGGAAGAGAGCTACCTGGCCAACCAACTGGAAGAGATCCATAATTGTGCCCATTCCAAAGTGAACCAACAAAATACAGAAATCATTGGACAGTATCATTGATATCACATAAAAGTAAAATTTTGTTGAAGATAATTCAAAAAGTTGCCACTGTAGAAATTCATATGGATCTTGGCTAAATGCAGAGAATACCAGAAAGACCTTTACTTGTATTTTATTGACTATGCAATGGCATTTGAAGGTGTGAATCATAAATTATGGATTACATTATGAAAGGGTATTCCAGTATTCTTAATTGTGCTCAAGAGGAATCTGTACATAAACCAAGAGGCAGTTGTTAGAACAGGACAAGGAGATGCTAAATGGTTGATAATCAGGAAAGGTGCGTGCCAGGGTTGTATTCTTTCACTATATTTATTCAATCTGTATGCTGAGCAAATAATTCCATGAAGAATGCATCATCAGAATTGAAGAAAGGCTTATTAACAACCTGTGATATACAGATGAATCACCTTGCTAACTGGAAGTGAAGGGGACTTAAAATACTGATGAAGATCAAAGATTACAATCTTCAGTATAGGTTGCACCTCAATGTAAAGAAAACAAAAATCCTCACATTGGACCAATAAATAACATCATGATAAATGGAAAAGAGATTGCAGTTGTCAAAGACTTCATTTTGCTACGGTCCACAACCTATACTCATGGAAGCAGCAGTCAGGAGATTAAATGACATATTGCATCAGGTACATCTTCCATACAAGACCTCTTTAAAGTGTTTAAGAGCAAAGATGTCAGTTTGAGGACTAAGTTTGGCCTGCCCTAAGCTATGGTATTTTCAATCATTTTCAAACATATGCATGTCAGACTTAGACAATGAATAAGGAATACCAGGCACTTGAATTATGGTGTTCGCAAAGATTACTGAAAAATATCACAGAGTGCCAGAGGCACAAACAAATCTGTCTTGAAATAGGTAGAATCAGATTGCTCATTAGAAGTGAGTAGGGTGAGACTTCGTCTCTCATACTGTGCATGCGTTCTTAGAAGGGATCAGTCCCTAAAGAAGAACTTCAGGCTTGGAAAATTGGAAGGTCAGGGAAAAAGAGGAAATTCCCCCAATAAGATGGATTTATACACTGGCAACAACATTGTGCTCAAATCTGTTGTGAAGATGGTGCGGGACTAGGCATTGCTTTGTTCTGTTGTACATAGGTTCACTATGAATCAGAACCAACTAAAAGGTACTTAGCACAACCAGGAGGCAACACATATGCAGTTGTTATTATCTGCGCTTATGTGAACTCGCTCATAACTGCATATTATTTTTGCTTAAGTTAGGTACACCATTAGTAATACATACCAAGCAATGCAACTCAAGGTAAGAAGCGCTTACAACTAAAACTGAAAACAACTAAAATTCATGCATTGTGCAGAATTCTAATTAAAACACTGCAGTTATTTTTCAGACCTTCCTAATAACTTTGTACCTTATAGGAGTCCTGGTGTGGCACTGTGGGTTAATGCGCCAGACTGCAAAGCTGTCTGAACTGCAAGGACGGTGGTTCATGCTCCTGGAAAACCCTCTACAGGGTTGCTATGGGTCGGAACTGACTCGACGGCACTTTATAACAACAACCTTCTAAGAACATATGACTCAACCAAGTTGAAAAATCAAACTGGGTTTTGTTTAATGATTAAACATCAGAATGAAAACTATCAGGAGAAAAAAAACCATATAGTCTGATGATGTGTCACTCTTAAGAAACGTAGCTTTATCAGTGTGTTTGGAGCATAGAAGGGGTTGTTGTTGTTGTAAAGTGCCATCGACCTGATTCTGACCCATAGCAATACAGTATAGGGTTCCAAGGAGTGACTGGTGAGCTTGTACTGTCAACCTTGCAATTCAAACTGACTCTCAAGTCCAGCGCATTACCACACAGAGCCATACCAGGAATCCATAGAAGGAGCTTTTGTTGAACAGGATTACATAAAAGGGTTTGTTATTGTTGTTAAGGTGGTTCTGACCCTTCATGACCTTGTATAGGGTTTCCGAGGAACAGCTAGTGAGATTGAACCACCGAGCTTGCAGTTCAAACCAACTTTGCAGTCCAGCGCATTAACCAACAGTGCCACACTGTGAATCTATAGAAGGGGTTACTTACTGGTGGAAATTCATAGAATCAACAACTCTGAATATTCACAAGATTTGACTCTCAGTATGAAATTTTACAAATGGATTGATTTTATTTCTGTATTTCACTTAAAAATTTTAAAAAAGTTATTCAATAAAGATTTTAAGTAACAAAGAAAACATCCTGACATATTTTATTGACAGTGCTTTCTCTTTATTACTGGTAGCACTTTATATTTGGTGAAATACAGTACTGTATATGTAATGAATGACAACCATATGACATCCTCTGGAAACTCTGGAAATCAGTGATATATAAATGTTAAAAAAATAATCGCCATATATTATTTTGTCTTTAAGAAAATCCTCAAAAATGAGAAAAAAAGGAAAAAACAAAACAAAAATAAATCACATAAACAACATAATTAAAGGTCACAGATAAGTAATTCAGGTTACCAATTATTTTCATGCTGACAAATTAATACAAAAATAATATATATATGTGTGTGTGTATATATATAATAAGAAGTTATTAAAATTTATCCATGTTAATACACTGATAAATCTTGTCTCGAATTTTACACTTAGATATGAAGACATTTCAATTTCACATATGTACTTATATCACAATATAAATGCATAACTTGGGTTCTAGCTATTTTTTTTTTTTTTTTTTTGGCAACTGATTGTCTTAGTCTGGGTTCTCTAGAGAAGCAAAACCAATGAACTTATATCCATATCTCACACAGTTGTAAAGGTGGGAGAGTCCCATGTCTGCATCAGATGAACTAAAATCGGCAGGTCAGATGGCAGGCAGGTTTGATGGGTAAGATTGCTGATGGGAAGGTTATTGATGACTTCCAGGATTGGCAGGTAATAGAGGCCACTGGCTTAAATCCAAAGAATCAGAGGCTGAAGAATAAGCCAGATGCAAGATCCAGACCCAGTAGAAAGCAAGCAAGCTTTGCCTGAGGGTCTAATATATTGGAAGTAGGCTATACCCCTGAGGAAACTTCCTTTCAGTTGATAGCTCAGAGCGGACTTCAGCACAGAGTTGATTACATTATTATATCTCATCATGTGGATAACAACATCTCAATTGCCAAACCACTGACAATCCTAGCCCAGTCAAGTTGACACAAAACCTTAACTATCACATACTGTTTGTTCATCATTCGAATATCATCTTTTCACTCAATTGCCTCCTTCCTGCTGTCTAATTTTTAGTCATTTATTGCTCCTCAGCATTACCACCAGACTGTGGGCAAAAATAGGGAACAAAAAATAAAACCAGTTCATCTGGTAACTTATAAATTCTGTTAAAGGATCATAGGAGAGAATGAGAGTAATGGTCAAAATGAAGTTATGATTATCAGTAAAATCTCAATTATTCCTATCACTTTCCACAAAGAAATAACTGTGTGCATGTATGTGATTACCTATAGATTATAACTTTACGAGGTCTCAAAAAGTTTGTGGAAACTCTGTTATCTTTAACTCCATTTCTTCACAAACTTTATGAAACCCCCTCCATGTATAAGCACAAGTCAGGAAGCAGAAAATAATGTCTATACCCTTTTGATTTAACTTTAGTAAGATCAACAGAAAAGAGATATTAATTTTAACATTAATTTCCAAGCTATCTGATTTAGATTACACGCTGACTTAATTTACCAGCTATGGATTTTTTTCTGAAAATTATTCTTATTCTGAAGACCCTACGTCATTATTATTGGTTCATCTAAACAGGACTACATTTGTGGTGAAAATTACCAATAATCACTTAGAACTTGATTACAATTAAAGGTCAAAAGTAGAGGAAAACTTTAAAGGTATTTGTAGAAAATTATATTCAAAACTACTAATGGCATTGTTGTTGTTAAGTGCCATAGAGATGTTTCCAACTAATAGCGACCTTGTATAGGTTTTCAAAGGAGTGGATGGTGGGTTTGAATCTGTGACCTTGCAGTATCAGTCTAGTGTTTATCCTAAAGCATCACTTAAGGACATTGTTGTTGTTGTCAAGTGCTGTTGAGTCAGTTCCAACTCACAGCAACCCTGTGTAGGTTTTCCAAAGAGAGGCTGCTGGGTTTGAACTTCCAACCCCAGTGTTTATCATACGGTACCACACCAGGACTTTACATGAGGACATAATGCTATACAAATCTATCCTAAACAAAAGAAAAAAAATTAAGTAGTAATAAATAGTCAAAGGATTCTCTGGGGAAATTATTGAATGATGCAGAAAGCAACAAAAATAAAATAGAAGGAATACACAGAGTCACTGTACCAAAAGGAAATGGTTGATGTTCAACCGTTTCAAGAGGTAGCATATGATCAAGAGCCAATGATACTTAAGGAAGAAGTCCAAGGTTCATTGAAGGAATTGGCAAAGAACAAGGCACCAGGAATTGATGGAATAAAAATTAAAATCTTTCAAGAAAGTGAGGCAGCAAAGGATGTCCTCACTCATCTATGCCAAGAAATTTGGAAGACAACTATCTGACCGACTGATTGGAAGAGATCTGTGTTTGTGCCTATTCCAAAGAGAGGTGACCTAATGGAATGTGGAAATCATCAGACAATCTCTTTGATATCCCATGCAAGTAAAGTTTTACTAAAGGTAATACAGAAACAGTTGCCAAGCAGATATTGAGAGAGAACTTCCAGAGGTTCAAGCCGGACTCAGTAGAGGATGTGGAACAAGGGATATCATTGCTGATGTCAGATGGATCTTGGCTGAAAGCAGAGAATATCAGAAAGATGTCTACCTGTGCTTTATTGACTACACAAAGGCTTTCGACTGTGTGGATCATGACAAGCTATGGACAACATTGTGAAGTATGAGTATTCCGGAACACTTAATTGTACTCATGAGTAATCTGTACATGGACCAAAATGCAGTTGTTCGAACAGAACATGGGAACACTAAATGGTTTAAAATTAAAAATGCTGTGTGACAAGGTTGTATTCTTTCACCATACTTATTCAACTTGTATGCTGAGCAATTAATAGGAGAAGTTGGATTATATGAAGAAAATTGTGGTATCAGGATTGGAGGAAGACTCATTAACAATCTGCAATATGCAGATGATACAACCTTGCTTGCTGAAATTGAAGACTTAAAATATTTATTGATGAACATCAAAAAGCACAGCCTTCGGTATGGATTGCATCTCAATGTCAAGAAAACAAAAACCCTCACCATTGGACCAATAAACAACATTTTTAATAGATAAAAGATTGAAGTTGTCAAGGACTTCATTCTTCTTGGATCAAATATCAACACTCATGGAAAGCAGCAGTCAAGAAATCAAATGACGTTTTGCATTAGGTAAATCGGATGCACAGGACCTTTTTAAAATGTTGAAGAACAAAGATGTCAGCTTGAGGATTAAGATGTGCTTGACCCAAGCCATGGTATTTTCAATAACCTTATATGCATGCAAAAGCTGGACAGTGAATAAGGAAAACCACAGAAGAATTGATGCTTTTGAGTTATGGTGTTAGATGAGAATATTGAAAGTGCCATGGGCTGCCAAAAGAACAAACAGATCTGTTTTGGAAGAAGTGCAGCTAGAGTGCTCCTTGGAGGCCAGGATGGCCAATCTTCATTTCTGATACTTTGGACACATTGTCAGGAGGGACCAGTCACTACAGAAAGATATCATGTGTGGTAAGGTGGAGGGTCAGAGAAAGAGACCCCCAGAGAGGTGGACTGGCAAGGTGGCAGCATCAATTGGCTCTAGCGTGGCAACAATAGTGAGGTTGGCCTAGGATCGGGCAGTATTTCATTCTGCCTTGCATAAGGCTGCTATGAGTCAGTACCGACTTGATGGCCAATAACAAGAACAACAATAAATAGTCAAAAGAAATATTAATTTTTATCAAAAAATGGGCTTTCACATTTTCTGGATATTAGTGTTACTACTCTAGAACAATGAATGGTGTTAAATTAAATTTCATTAGTTTACTTCAGTGAAACTTTTTTTTTTTTTTTTTTAAATCTGCAGAAAATTCCTGTATTTGGAATTTGTTCAATTAACAGCAGGTAGAATCAATGAGGGAGTTTCAAAAAGTTCATGGAAAAGTTCCATTATCTTTTCATTTTATGTTTTCATGAACTTCTGAAGCCCCCTTTTATAGTACTTAAGATGTTTCTAGATTAGATTGCTTTTCTTTTAAGCTTATTTCTAAAAAAATGTGTTTTCTATAAGCTAGCATGTCTTCTACATCTTTGTAACCAAGCATTTCTTCTATAGACAATAGTTGATAGCTATTCAGGTTGAATGCTGACTTGTTCTTTACAGCATTTAACATCTTTAAGGATGTTGTAACTGAGTCTCTCAAAGTAGAACAGACTGGGAAAATGCGAGCAGTCCACAAACTTAAACATGTCTTGTTTCCAGAGAACAGCTCCTCGGTAAGGCTAAGACTCCAAATATCTAAACATGACAGGAAAGAGACTCCATAGAATTGAAGCAACTTTAGATCTGAGAAGGTTTTAACATTCTTCTTTATGCTGTCTTGCACTCCAAATGCCATAGTTGAATACCGTAAGTGTCTACTCATCTTTAAACTTAAAGCGCACACAAAACAATTTGCAGGCAGGACAGTTTTTGTTATAACATAACAACCACTAATAATGCAATTTTCCCCAACTGAAACATCAGGCCCCAATCTGGAATATTCCACAACTGAGCCAGGTGCCACCAAACATTTTGAATCCAGTATACTTTGAATAATACAAGGTGTTTTACCACAGTACTCTGGTATTTCTGGAAAGATACTAGAAGCTATGGACTTTAAACCAAGCTCTGACTTCAAACTGCTAGCTGATGTCAAATGAAACAAATACTCTTCAGTTGTTCCAATGTGATAAAATTTTGAGTTGTTAAGAACAACAACATTCAGTGAAGTTCCTTTAAGAAGATAAAATATTCGCTCCCTCATATCTATCAACTCTGACTCTTCCTTAGTAACATTTGATGTGTTTCTGGTGTATTCAATGGTTGCTCCAGGTCCCAAAGCCTGAAGAAAGTCTCCATATGCATCTATTTCACAGTTCAGTGGTCCTATTTTTTCATAAAAAGCAAGTAACTTTTTCATTGATGCATGGTCCATGTAAAATAGGCTGTCTGTGTAGACATAATCAGAGTCTAATTTGAGAGAACGAGTGTTATCTCCAGCAAAAGCCTGTTGAGAAAAATGTCTGGCTTTAAACACAGCACCACATTGCTGCATTGTTTCTATACACGGTTTATGAAGGAAACGATAGCAACACTTGTATTCAAGGTCTCGATGTTCTGAATGATTAAAAGGTTCTAAAACAAATACTCCATGGGTGGTACCTACAGTCAAACTAGATGGATGAGCTAAAGCAGTAAAGCCAGGCTTGTCAAACCGAATAAACTCAGATTCTCCAAGACTATAAAGTTCAATATCATCTGCACAGGTAACCAGAATACCAGGATTCATACGGGAGGGAAAATCAATGTACATGGCTAGTTTTAATTCTAACATCTGATAAATGGGGTTACCAAGAGGTAAAGCGGTGAAAATTTTCCCCAGAGCACTTGCATTAGGAAGGCGTTGACTGTAGCCACCTATAAAATTAAACAAACAAAATAACTGTTTAAAACCCAGGAACATCAGATAAAGTTTAAAATATAACATGTAAAATGTAACAGTTTAAAATATAACATGTGAAATGTAACTCAGGAGAGAATAATGAATTACAATTCTAAATGCAAAGTGTAATTCTTCTGTAACTATTTAATATAATCTGGTTTTAAAGATTCTAGATTAGCAAATGTACTATAGAGTGTATGAATTTCTTTGAATCAAAAGTACAAAAAGAAACATAGACTAAAACATGATCTAGTATATATCAATATTTCAAATAATAAGGCTCACACTATGTTTAAACATTAAGGACCTATTCATAAGAAAAACAGTTGTTAAAACCCTGATAATACATTCAAGAATATAATTATATTTTGACTCTTTAAGTAATTTCCAGATAGAGTATCTTTTCTAAAATTACTATATACACTTACAGCATTTTAAATTTACACTTGTTTTTAATTTAGACAATGTTTCTTTATTTTAAATGAGCCTAATAATCTCTTAATTTTGAAAATTGTGTTTCCCTAAATATATTAAGTATTTTACATCATCAGTTTCGGTGAGAAGCAACAAGACTAAAGTCAGATAAAAATGAGCTAATATCCTGGTTTAACACATTAAAAAATATATATCTTTGGATAAATTACTTATCTACTAAATCTTAATTTCCAAATCAGGAATGAAGAATAATAAATTATCATCAGCACTTAACAACAACAAAAACAAATGAAATTAGAGAGTAAGTCAAAAAGTATTGCTACTAGGTTTCCAGTTCATATATCTATGAGTTTATCTTTGTGATGAGTGCAAGGCTACAGACAAGTTCTCTGAGTAAATATACCTCTTAATCTCTTTAATGTGCCTTTAAAAAAAAAAAATGTGCACTTGAAACAGTGACTTCTGCTGGGCCTGATAAACTCAAGTTAGACAGGTTAGTTCAGAAGGTCAGGTTTTGAAATCCTAAAGGGGTAATCTTGACTTATTTTCTCGAAGGACACAGGACAATTGTGGGGGTTTATTAGGAACCACTCATCTGTCAGTTTGTTGGACCATAGTGGCTTCACGTTGCTGTGATATTGGAAGCTATGCCACTGGCATTTTAAATGAGCAGCAGGATCAAATATGGTGGCAGCTTTCACATGCGCTTTCAAAATAAGACTAATAAGGAGAAATGGACTACTTCCAAATATTTACACTGAAAATCTTAATAATAGCAGTGGAACACTGTTAGCACCAGATTACTGAATACTGAAACATGATGAAGAGTACAAGAATATTGTCAGATATAGTATTGAAAGATGAGCCCCTCAAGTTGGAAGGCATTCCAAATGCGACTGGGGAAGAACAGCTTCCTCAAAGTAGTTAGTTGTTATTATGTACTGTAGAGCCAGTTCTGACTCATTGTAACCCCGCGCAGGGTTTCCGAGGCTGTAAATCTTTATGGAGCAGAAAGCTTCATCTTTCTCCTACAGAACAGCTGGTCATTTTGAACTGCTGACCTTGAGGTTAGCAGCTTGACTCATAAGCACTATGCTACCAGAGCGCCTTCCTCAAAGTAGAGATGACCTTAATAACATGAATGGAGAAAAGCACCAGGACCTTCAATTGCTGATGGGCAAAACTCAAAATGAAGAGAAATAGCTGTAAAAATAATTGGAACATGGAATATACGAAGCATAAATCTAGGATATTGGAAGTTGTCAAAAATGAAATGGAATGCATAAACATCCATATCCTAGACATTAGTGAGCTGAAATGGACTGGTATTGGCCATCCTGAATCTGACAATCACATAGTTCACTATGCCATGAATGACAAATTGAGTAAGAATGGCATCACATTTACCATCAAAAAGAGCATTACAATGCTATCTGTGATGGGATAATATTCACAAACCTACAAGGAAAACCTGTTATACAACTATTACTGAAAATTTACACAACAATCAATAGAGCCAGTGATGATGAAATTGAAGAATCCTACCAACTTCCTCAGTCTGAAATTGATCAAACACATAATCAATACATACTGATAATTACTAGCAATTGGAATGCAAAGGAGAGAAACAAAGAGGAACAATCAGTAGTTGGAAAATGTGGCCTTGATGATAGAAATGATGCTGGAAACTGCATGATAAAGCTTTTGCAAGACCAGTAAATTCTTCATTGCAAATTGTTTTTTTTAAACAATACACAGACCTCACCTGATGGAATCAAATTTATTAGATTTGTGGAAAGAGATGGTGGATAAAGCTCCATATCATCAGTTAAAGCAAGACCAGGGGTTGACAATGGAACAGCCATCATTTGCTCATATGCAAGTTCTGGCTGAAGAAAATTAAAAACAAGAACACAGGAGTCAATATATGACCTTGAACAAATCCAAATTGAATTTAGAGATCTTAAGGACAGATTTGACGAATGAGATACAAATGACTGAAAATCAAAAGAGTTGAGGAATGACATCAAGAACAAAATACAGAAAGAAAGCAAAAAGTCATTAAGACAAGAAAGAAAGAAAAGACCAAAATGGATGTCAGAAGAGACTCTGAAACCTGCTCTCCATCATTTGTTGTTGTTGTTAGGTGCCACTGAGTCTGAACTGACCCATAGAGACCTGATGCACAGCAGAACGAAACACTGCCCAATCCTGCGCCAACCTTACCACTGTTGCCACGCTTGAGTCCATCGATGCTGCCACTTGGTCAATCCATCTCGTTGGGGGTCTTCCTCTTTTCCTCCATCTTATCAAACATGATATCTTTCCCCAGTGACTGCTCCCTCCTGACAATATGTCTGAAGTATGAGAGACGAAGTTTGGCCATCTTGGCCTCCAAAGAGCATTCTGGCTGCAATTCTTCCAAAATGGATCTATTGGTTTTTTTGGCAGCCCATGGCACTTTCAATATTCTCCTCCAACACTATAACTCAAAAGCATCAATTCTTCTACGGTCTTCCTTATTCTTTCCAGCTTTCACATGCATATGAGGTTATTGAAAATACCATGGCTTGGGTAAGGCACACCTTAGTCCTCAAGCTGACATCTTTGCTCAACACTTTAAAAAGGTCTTGTGCAGCAGATCTGCCTAATGCAATACGTCATCTGATCTCTTGACTGCTGCTTTCTTGAGTATTGATAGCTGATCCAGGAAGAATGAAGTCCTTGACAATTTCAATGTTTTCTCCGTTGATAAGAAAGCTGTTTATTGGTCCAGTAGTGAAGATTTCTGTTTTCTTTACATTAAGATGTAATCCATACCGAAGGCTGTGCTCTTTGCATCAGTAAATGTTTTAAGTCCTCTTCACTTTTAGCAAGCAAGGTTATATCACCTGCATATCACAAGTTGTTAATGAGTCTTAAGTGAGGCGGCACAGGAGGCACTCACTCATCTATACCAAGAAATCTGGAAGACAACTATTTGGCCAACTGATAGAAGAGATCCCTATTTGTGCCCATTCCATAGAGAGGTGACCCAATGGAATGTGGAAATCATCAGACAATCTCTTTGATATCCCATGCAAGTAAAGTCTTGCTAAAGGTAATACAAAAACAGTTACAAGCATACATTGACAGAGAACTTCCAGAGGTTCAAGCTGGATTCAGAAGAGGCCGTGGAATGAGGGATATCACTGCTGATGTCCGATGGATCTCGGCTGAAAGCAGAGAATATCAGAAAGATGTTTACCTGCGCTTTATTGACTATGCAAAGGCTTTCGATTATGTGGATCATGACAAGCTATGGATAACACTGCGAAGTATGAGTATTACGGAACACTTGATTGTGCTCATGAGGAATGTGTACCTGGATCAAGAGGCAGTTGTTTGAACAGAACATGGGAACACTGAATGGTTTAAAATTAAGAAACGTGTGCGACAAGGTTGTATTCTTTTTACCATTTTTATTCAACCTGTATGCTGAGCAAATAATCCAAGAAGCTGGGTTATATGAAGAAAAATGTGGCTCTCCAGCATAGACAAGCTAAAACAAAGGGAAGAAATGTGGAGGTAAAAGAGCTGAATAGAAATTTTCAAAGGTCCGCTTGAGTAGACTAAGTCAAATATTATAATGAAATGTGCAAAACCAGGAGTTAGAACACCAAAAGTGAAGAACGTCCTCAGCATTCCTCAAGCCGAAAGAACTGAAGAAAAATTTAAGCTTTGATTTGCAATGTCGGATAAGCACTCGACCATAAGGTCTGTTCAAACCGCAAGGCTGCTGTTCGAACTCACTAGCTGCTTGTTGGAAATCCTATACAGGGTCTCTATGAGAGAGAACTGACTCAACGGCACTTAACAACAACAATGGACAAAATATTGAAAGATGCAGAAAGCATCAAATGACAATGGAAGGAATACATAGAATTACTGTACCATAAGAAATGGTTGATGTTCAACCATTTCAAGAGGTAGCATAAGATCAAGTGCTAATGATAATGAAGGAAGAATTCTAAAGTGCATTAAAAGCAGTGGCAAAGAACAAGACTCTGGGGATTGATTGAATACAAATGGAAATCTTTCAACAAACTGATGTAGCACTGGAGGCACTCACTCACCTGTGCCAAGAAATCTGGAAGACAGTCACCTGGCCAACTGATAGGAAGAGGTCTATATTTTTGCCCGTTCCAGAGGGGTGACCCATCGGAATGTGGGAATCATTGAACATAATCATTAATATCGTATTGCAAGTAAAATCAGCTAAAGCCAATACAAAAACAGCTGCAGCAATACATTGACAAAGAACTTCCAGAGGTTCAAGCCGGATTCAGAAGAGGATGTGCAACTAGAGATATCATTGTTGACATCAGATGGACCTTGACTAAAAGCAGAAAATGCCAGAAAGATGTTTACCTGTGCTTTATTGCATATTTAATGGCTTTCATTTGTACAGATCATGACAATTCATGGACAACACTGCTTGAATATTCCAGAACACTTAATTGTGCCCACCAGGAACCTATATATACACCAAGAAGCAGTTGTCCGAATGGAACAAGGAAATACTATATGGTTTAAAATTATGAAAGGCATGCAGCAGGGTTGTATTCTTTTATATTTATTCAACCTGTATGCTGAGCAAATAATACAAGAAGCTGGGTTCTATGAAGAAAAATGTGGCATCAGGATTGGAGTAAGACTCATTTACAAACTGAAATATGCAGATGATACAACTTTACTTATTGATGAAGATCAAAGACCACAGTCATCAGTATGGTTTACACCTCAATATAAAGAAAACAAAAATCATCACAATTGGACCAGTAAATAAAATCAAGATAATTGGAGAAAAGAAGGAAGTTGATAAAGACTTTATTTTGCTGGCATCAACCATTAACACACATGTAAAGCAACAGTCAAGAAATCAAATGATATACTGCATTAGGCAAATCTGTTGCACAACACCTCTTTAAAGTGTTCAAGAGCAAAGAGGTCAGTTTGAGGACTAAGGTACATCTGACCCAAGCCATGGTATTTTCAATAGCCTCCTCTGCTTGTGAAAGTCTGACAATGAATAAAGAAGATTGTAGAAGAACTAGTGCGTTTGAGTTATGGTTTTGGTGCTAGAATATTACAATTATCATTGGCTGACAGAAGAACAAACAAATTTATGTTGGAAGAAGTATAAACAGAATGCTCCTTAGGATCCAGGATGGCCAGACTTCATCTCTCATACTTTGGACATATTATCAGGAGGGACACATCATGCTTGGTAAAGTGGAGGGTCGGCGAAAAAATGGAAGACCCCAAAAGAGATGGACTGGCACAGGGGCAATATCAATCAGCTCAAGTGTAACAACAATTGTGAAATTGGGCGAGGACCCATTGGTGGTTCATTGTGTTGTGTATAAGGTAGCTATGAGTTGGTACTGATTTGACGAAACTTAACTACGTTATGAAGACGTTTTTAAAGAAACTGAAAACTGCAATGGTGAGAAAACAATCTGAAATGTTATACTGAAGATTTTTTTTTTTTTTTTTTTTCTATCATGACAATGTACCTCCCCACTCAGCTTGGACTAGTTTATGAGACTTTTTATGAAAAACCTTAGCCCATCCACCCTACAGCCCTGATCTTGCCCCTTATCACTTATGTTTCTCCCCAAAACTCAAAGGATATTTAAAAAGAACAAAACTTGAGTCACTTGAGGATGCCAAAACTGTGGTTTTTACATGGTGTAAACTGAAGAGGTAAGAATTTTTTGGGAAAGTGTTAGACACAGAAAAACTATTAATGGAGGATATGTCAAGAAACAGTATCATCTCATTTTGATAATTTTGGTTTAATAAACCTTTTTAAAATTTTGTAATAATACTTTTTTGACTTACTGTCATATAAAAAACACTTAGCACATACTATATTGTTCAACAAAAGAAAGCTAATTATGACATTCAATTTTTCTTACTTAAAAAACTAGTCAACAATAAAATTTAGCATTATAAAAATTATCTAATTCTAATTGTAAATTTCCTGGTATTCAATTTAAATTTTACTAAACTGGTAATAATACTTTTTTCTGGAATAAAACTATACATTCAGTTTTTATCCTTTTTAATTTTATCTTAAAATTAAAGCTGATATATTATAGTTTGACATCATCTTCATAAAGATTTCTCTGTAACAAATATGGATTGGAAGAATTAGAAAATACCTTGGAAGCCACGTTAATTATGATTCTCAAATCTCTGTCCCTGGACTGGTGACAGTAATAATAAAATGTCATGAGCCTCCCCAGTATGTAGTAAAAAATAAGATCTTTGCATATAACCAAACTTGCCATACAACTAAACTTATTCAATTCAAAGACTATCATTGATTCTGAGCATATCTTTCCCACTTTTGCTTTAAAATATTGTTTCCTGTGCTTGTTTTCTCCCTTATATACTTACTGTCAAGTCTGTGCTTTGTAACCATGTTTTCATTTTTAAAACTTTGTGTTTTATTTCTAAAAACTCTTTAAGGGATATACCTTTTGGCTATCAATGATAAGACAAAAAGTGCAAGATAGCAAATTTTGACAAAAGTTTGGTCATTAAAGAGATAAACTAAGATCTTCTTTATACTAACAATGCCCTCTAAAACATTTCCAAGAAATCGCCACAATTTATGGATTCTGTTTTAAGAAAATAATTTTCTATATACATACCCAAAGCAACCTGCATTAAAAAGTTGAAAGTGTATATGATCCACAATTTTAAGGACATTTAAATTTTAGGAAGATAATTCTGCTCAAAACCTAATCATACCAAGAAAAGCATGACACATTTGTTTTCAAAGCAAAACAACTTAAAAGACTAAAGAAAAAGTCTCTAGTGTATCAATGGTGAAATACTCAGAAGAAAACGTAAATTAGTAAAGAATAATTTACCAGAGTGAATTAATAGGATGGTAAAAGAATTCCATTTATCTCCATATAGCTTTTCCAAACACTGAAGGGCACAAAGTGTTGATCCTCCATTTCCTTAAAAATAAAGTTTAAAACTACAATTTATTTAATGGAAACCTAAAAAAACTTCATAATTATGTAAGGTTTATGTTTTTATAACTCCAACGACATGTCTTTTGACTATCATTAGCTAGACAAGAATACAGCAAAGGTATTGGCAAATGAAGCACATTATTTACATCTCATTACAAATAAACAATTAACAATAAAACCCAAAAATCAGTCCTCAGCAATAAATAATGAACTAAAACTCTCCTGAGAATAGTAATTAAACAAAGAAGAAATGATAAATTAACCAATCTGCATTACTAGAGCATGCAAATAAAAGTCACGGGGAGTTACACATCACAAAACTTTTTAAACACTTCTTTCATATGACATTATCATATATTCAAGTTAGATTTCACTGCACAAATGGCACCAACCATCCCTCCCACAGCACTTTCTGCTCCACTAGCTTTAGTAACTGATTGTAATGGTCACATAGAACTCAGACACCATACTCACACTAATGGGGATTATTAGGGAAGTTAATGGTTACAACTCAGGGTCAAAAGTGAAAGGTGTTTTGGACACAGTTCTTCCAGTTAGGACCACCTCTACTCTGTCATATTCAGAGGCAGATCTCTTTCCTAGGTTCTCAAAACCATGGCCTGATGTCGGCCCTAATAGGTAATGTTCCAAAGCTCTTTTAGGGCTGCTAATAGACCCCCAACAAAATGGACTGACAGTGGTAGCAGCAATGGTTCCTATGTGATGACTGTGAGAATGGCACAGGATCGGGAAGTGTTTTGTTCTGTTGTGCAAAGGGTTGCTATGTGTCAGAACCAACTTGATAGCATCTAACAATAAATGCCTAAAGAGCACTCTTAAGTGCTCAGGTCTAGCTTCTATGGGTCAGCTAACTTAGATCCCCAATTAAGTGTCCAGAGGCACCCTACTCCACAAATGAGCCTCCTGCCATCAGCTTTACTCGATCCATGGACTGGGAAGTTTACTGCTCTCTCTGGTGCTCTGGCTCTTGGTACTGCTGTTACTGCTTCTCTGCTACTCCTCTGAAATACAGAGCATCCTGACCCTGGGTTTAGGAAGTTCAATGCACATCCTGACCCTGGTTTAGGAAGTTCAATGCAAGTTGGATTTCAGGGTCCAAAAGACATGTTCCACTTCTATCTCTTCTTCTTCCGAGATGGCTTATTTTATACCCAACAGGATGGCAAACTGACCAATCACAATTAGTCTTTTAACAATCACACTGAATCACATAATCCATCAGTACCTTTCCCCATTTTCTTCTATGTAGACATATAAAGAAAAAGTTGTTTAGGACCCAGTTTCTTAAAAAATAAGGAGCCCTGGAGGCACTATAGGATAAGCACTAGATTGCTAACCATCTTTCTCCACAGGTGACAAATGAAGCTGTCTGCTCCCATTAAGATTTACAGCCTTCCTATACATTCCTATACAGGGTCACTATGTGCATTCCTATACAGGGTCACTATGAGTCAGAATCAACTTGATCAGGAAGTTTGAATTTTGGTTTTCCTAGTAGTGGTTATGAATTGGGATGCAAATCGCAAGGTCAGCAGTTCGAAACTAGCAGATGTTCCATGAGAGAAAGATGAGGCTTTCTGTTCCCGTAAAGATCTTCAACCTCGGAAAGCCTGTACAGGGTCACTATGAATCGGAACATTCATAGTGACTCCACGGCACATAACCACCATCATCAAACATCTTAAATATAACTATGACTAACGAGTTTCTTTGGACAAATTACTCAACTTTAAGTTATATAGTTTCTCATCTATATGATGGTAATGATAAGAGTATTAAGCTTACAGTTGTGAGGATAAAACAGTGTTGCATAATTAGAACAACAATGCCAATGTGAAACACAGGTTCAGTATTTCCTGTATCAAGGAGCTTCAGGCTTAAGTATCACATGAAAAACTGTCCTCAGGGAAAGTATCAAGTATTTTATTTGCAATGGAAGGACAAAGAAAGAAACTGATCATATCTGGTGTTTTAAAGTAAATATTCTATGATTCCTAATCCATAATACTGTGCCTTTTTGCAATCTTCATTGTAGTCCCAAGAGCCCAAGTATATATTTTCTTTATTTTGCTTCATTCACATAAATTTCTTAAGAAACTTTAAGGTGAAGAGGGACCTTAAGAGCCCTACTCTTAAGGTCCAAAGGAATATTTACCATCTGAGTAAAGTAAATGTCACTAAAACTAATAAAATTCTCTTTTAAATAACATTCTGGAAGTTTTCACTACAATTCAACAAGGTGTAAGAAGAGTTGTTATGCTTTTTTTTTTCCTCTCTAAAGAAAGAATCAATTTAAATTTTAATATATGAGTAGCAGCTATGTACAGCACAAGAGTCCTGGTGTGCACTGTGGGTTAGTGTGCTGAACTACAAAGTTGCTATAAACCCAAAGGTCTGGGGTTCAAGCTCAAGAGTTGCTTCACGGAAACCCTATACAGGGTTGCTATTGGTTGGAACAGACTCGACAGCACTTAACAACAACAAATTACAGCATTGTGAGATAAGCACTTGACTACTAACCCTGAGGTTGATAGTTCAAACCCACCAGTCACTCTTCAGAAACCCTGTACAGGGTCGCTATCAGTCTGAATCTACTTGATGGTACTTAACAAATACAGAAGGATACAGAGTTTATTATTAACTGTAAGGTATAGAAACACTTTTCTTCAATGACTGGTCTGCCCAGAAACTGTTAAAAAGCTGATGGTAAAATGCATACCAATTTTGGCTCCAGGAGGATCAGCAAAAACATGATATTTAACTCCAAGGGGTAACTGTTTACTGCTCAGCTTTTCTGATAATTGTTGCTTATAAGCAAGTTCCTGTTGTTCATCAGCAGCTGTTATTGCAACAATGTCCCAGAATTCTCCAGGTGCCACAGGTTTGCCTATTTGAAAAAGGCAAGAAATAATAAATACATTTAGAATTATCCAGCGGTTACAAGTTTGCCTATTTGAAAAGAAAGGAAATCTTTTTGATTTTGAGAAATAATAAATAATTAGTGGTCAATAACTATGATCAAGAAGTCCCTAGTTGTTGCAAATGTTATACAGTCAACTACTAGCCAAAAGACTGGTAGACCAAATACACCATAAGTTGTCTCCAAAAACAGGGCTGGTGATCTGCTTCCAAAATGTCACCACCGTGAAAATCCTATGGAGTACTTCTGTGCACACTGGGGTTGCCAACAATCAGAATTGACTAAAAGACAACTAACAAGTATTTATCAAAGGTTCCTGGGTGCTGTAAGTGGTTGGAGTGCCAATGTTTACCAAGTTTGGCTATTTGAATCAATCCAGCAGTGCCAGGGGTAAAAAAAAAAAACAAATAACACTCCAAACCTGGCAATACATTTCCATAAGATTAATACCACTGAAAACCACATGAAACACAGTTTTACTCTGACACAAATGCTGTTGCCATGAGTAGAAATCAACCAAATGGCAATGGGTTTTAGGTATGATCAAAATAACTCTAATGACGATTATCCACAAGTGTTACTCTTAGATTATTTTCTCTTTTTAGGGTATGTTGTTGTTGTTGTTAAGTACCATGGAGTCGGTTCCAACTCATAGTGACCCTGCACAGGGTTTCCAAGGCTGCAAATCTTTACAGGAATAGAAAGCCGTAGTTTCAAACTGCTGACCTTGAGGGTATAAATCTCATTTATTCAGAAATTCAGAAAGAAGTGATGTTTGTTGATTAAGAGAGGTAATTGACTTAAGACTACTACTAAAATTCTTAAATAGTAAGAGGGGGCAAAAGACTAAATGAATCTTCAGATTTGAAAATCAACTTCAATATATAATGCCCATTTAACATTTGTTGGTTAAGAAAGATCCATCCCAGGGATCTATTCCTTCAGTGTTGCAGTAAATAAATGTGGGTACTTCTTTTTCCCCTTACCTTACTTTGAACTATTCAAGCTTACAAATGCTGTTGAATTTGAAATACCACTCTAGATAAAAACTTAATAGACAGACAGTACTTCTGGTACACAGTCAGATGTTCTTATTTATTGAGAAATCAGAAGCATTAAGAGTTATTATTTAACAAATAGGACTTGTCAACTAGAATCTAATAGTTTTGAACTAGTTCCTGCCTTCCAAGTGTCAGTCCCTGTAATTTTTCAATCAGTCATTGTATTAACAATATAACCAACTTTTATTAAATATTGTACAAGAAATGACAAGTAGTAGAGCTCTTTTTAAATAGAAACTTTTTATTTTTGGATCTATCATTCCTCTGTGATATTTTGCTCCCATTCGTGTGTGGCACTGCTGGGTTAATGCTCTGGAATGCAATGTCAGTTTGAACCATAAGGTCGGCGGTTCAAACTCACCAGCTGCTTCTCGGGAACCTATACAAGGTTGCTATGGGTCGGAACTGACTCGACGGCACGTAACAACAACAACGGCACTGTATAAGGAGTTCTGGTGTGGTGCTGTGCGATAAAGCATTGGACTGCAAGGTTAGTCTGAACAGCAAGGTCAGCGGTTCAAACTCACCAGCCGCTTCTTGGATACCCTAAACAGTGTGGCTATGAATTGGAACCCACTTGTGGGCAATTAACAACCATCCTCTAAACGATTACATTTCAGAACAAACTGGTCAAACAGCTGCAGGAACAGGAAAGGCAAAAATTAGATTTATTTGTATGAGTCAAACATTATGCCTCTGAACTTTTATATTTGAAGTAAGTTTTGCGAATGAAACGGATAACCCGGATTTCCACTTTCACTATTCAGATTAATAGTCCCCCTCCCACTTCCTCCTTATTTAATTTTGAGATCTGTCTTACTAGGAATAAAACTAAAGAAAAGAAGTAATAAAATTAAAAAGAAGTAACTTAAATAAGGTACAGTGTTACAATAAAAATTCAATAGAAATACTCGCTACTCCTGGGCCAGCGTCCTAGGCCCGCAGGTGACAGGGTAGTAAATTCAGAAAAATCTCCAAATGAGTTAGCACCCTTCTTCTCCACTGCCCAGGAAAGCTTTTAACTCCTCTTTTGGTACCTCTCAACTCTGAAAACATCCGCAACTTTTGCAGGGTGGATTCTCGCAGCGCTACATCTGCAGGGATCCTTGCGGCTGCCATAGCTCACTTCCTCCACTGCTGTCCAATGACTTCCAGGGAACCCGCGCCATAGCACCTCACGCATGCGCTCTGGAGTGTAATCTGTTTCTTAGTTACAGGTCTATTTCGCCTTTGACCCTCCTCTTCCGTGCGTCACTCACACAACCACGCCCCCGAAACATCTAGGACTGCCCAGGGAAAACCATGGGGTGAAGCCGGAGTCTCTCTTCGTTTCCCTAGCAACGGTCTCAAAAGCAGATGGCCACCTAGCGATTTGTTGGACTGTGCCGGGTCCCGGACTCTTGTTCCCAACTTTGAAGGCTTTGCAGCCCGGTTGACCCGGTGAGTGGGTCAGATTGGGTGGCAGAATTGCGTGACTCTACCCCCTAAGGAGAAGAGAGCCTTTTTCTCAAAAGGCCGTTTTTATCCTCTTGAACTGGTGGTTTGAATCAGGCAGGAGCAATTAATTCCCAAAGACTTCTTGACAGCGATTCCTCTCTAGGGTCATTCTGGAACCAACTGCTCTGAAGCCCTGGTAGAGATACACAGTGTGGATCTTTAAAAAGCTGTATTGTCTTCACAACCTCGAGTTTGTAGTTTCTGTGCCCTTGCATCTCCTGGAGAACAAGGCTCACCATACCTCTTAAGTTTGGAGTCAGCTTCACTGGCTATATAGCTCAGCTTTCACAGTGTTGCCTTTGGAAATTGTTTGAAATTCATTCATAGTCTGCAACCAGGCACCTCACCTTCGTGGTATTTTGGTTGCTTCTGCAATGCTTTTGCAGAATCTACTAGAATTTTTAATAACATTCTTGGGTATAAGTCAGACTTATTAGGTTTGTTTTTGGTAGGTGAATATCTGGGTATTTCTCCTGTAGAGAAGGGGCACTGGCTGCGCAATGGCTAAACTCATTGGTGCCCAGGGTGGGGAGACGAGGCAGTCAGCTTCCATAAAGATTTGCAGCCTCCTTTGAAACCCCATGAGCAGTTTCTACCCTGAAATCCACTCAATGGCAGTTTTGGGGTTTTGTTTTTTTCCCTCTTGTAGAGTACCTAACTTTATAATGATGTTTACAGATGAATCTCTTCATCATTATATATAAGAATGCTATAAATCACAGTTATTGTGTTAGTAAGTGGTAAACAGAAGATTATAGGGTCCTGGTGGTGCAGTGGGTAAGCGCTTGGCTGCTAACTGAAAGGTCAGTGATTTCAGAATCTCCAGAGTAGATATGACAGTTTCTGTGAAGATTTGTTGTTGTTAAAGTGTTGTTGAGTTGGTTCCAATTCAGAGCAACTCTTGTGTACAACAGAACGAAACACTGCCTGGTCCTGTGCCATCCTCACAATTGCTGCTACCCTTGAGTCCATTGTTGTTCCACACTGCCAATCCATCTTGCTGGGGGATTTCTCTCTTTTTCTCTGTCCCTCCACTTTACCAAGCATGATGTCCTTCTCCAGGGATCGGTAACTTGTGATAATATGTCCAAAGTATGAGCGACAAAGTCTGGGCATCTTGCCTTCTAAGGAGCCTTCTGGTTGTATTTCTTCCAATACATAGTTGTTTATTTGTTTTATTTTCTAGTAAACCATGGTACCTTTAATATTCGTCTCCAACACCATAACTCAAATACAATGATTCTTCTACAGTCTTCCGTATTCATTGTCCAACATACAGAGAGTACTAATTTTAAAAAAAGATGGAATTAGATGAGGTTCCAGTGGATGAAAATCAATAGTGCTTATATGCTCATGAATTTTACTTTCACGGTTGCTATGAGTCAGACCTGACTCAACAGCACTTAACAACAATAACACGATGAAATAGTGCAAAAAATGCCACCAACCATCCCTCCAATAGCACTCTTTACTCAGCTGGGTTCAATAATTCATGGCAGTGACCACTCAGACATCATGTTTACAGTTCTGGGGTTTGTTAGGGAAGTTAACAAGTTACAAGGCAGGACCAGAAAACGTTCAATGCAATGTTCTTTCAGTCAGTAAACCTCTCAGGCCTGTTCCTGCAGTATTACAAAGCCCTTTGAGGGCTGCTGATAAATGCCCACAGGGCATACTATTCCATCATAAATCTCAGCCTGAAGTCACTCAGCTGTAGTTCTGTGGATCAGCAAACTTAGCTCCACCAACTAAATGCCTGGAGGCACCTCACTCTGAAAACAAGCCTGCCCACAATCACTCAATCTGTACTTGCTCTGTGGGTTGGGAAGCCCTCTGCTCTGGCTTATGCTCTCTGTCTCTTGGTTTTGCTGCAGCGGCTCCTCTGCAGTATCACAAAATATCACAGTACTTTGTCCTTGGGTCAAGATTTAATGCACAGTGATCGCTCAGTCCAAAGGACACGCTCCATTCATGACTTTTCTTTAATGGCTGCTTCTGAGATAGCTCATTTTACACGTTAGATTCCAACTTTTTACGATCATCATTAACCCTGTTAACAATCACTTACAACTGAATCAATCATAATCCATCAGATCTTCCCCCACTTTTTTTATGATCGGCCAGACCAATCATAAAAAAAAGTTGGTGGGGATTTTTAAAAACTATGGCTAGAAGAGACATTAAATAATTCAACATACCACAGACCATCCCTGGACTCTTTTTCTAGTGATTGTCTCTTTCATATATAATGGATTAACTTTCCCAATAACAATGATGTCAATTGTATACATAGCCATAAAAATTTATAAACCAGCCAATTTAAGCCTTTGTTGTTAAGTGCTGTCAAGTTGGTTCCCAACCATAGTCACCCTGTCAAGGATTTCCAAGGAGCAGCTGGTGAGCTTGAACTGCCAACCTTGCTTTTCAAACCAACTAATTTAAGCCTTTATCTCTATTTCAGACTTCCAATTTTTAAATTGCCCATTCCTATTAACTACTGGTGTGGCACTGTGAGTTAATGTGCCAGACTGAAAAGTCGTTTGAACTACAAGGTCGGTGGTTCAAGCTCACCAGTCACTCCTTGGAAACCCTATACAGGGTCGTTATGGGTTGGAACCAATTTGATGGCACTTAACAACAACAACTATTAACCACTGGAGACCTGGTGTGACACTGTAGAATAAGCACTGGACTGCTAACCACAAATTCAAACCCACCAGCCACTCCTCAGAAACCGTAATACGGGATTGCTGTGAGTCAGAACTGACTCGACTTAACACTGAACAACAACAACAATTAACCTACTAAAGAGCCCTGGTGGCTTAGTGGGTTATGCATTGGGCTGCTAACTGCAAAGTCAGCAGTTTGAATCTACCAGTTGTTATGTGGAAAAAAAGGAGGCTTGCTCCTCCCATGAAGATTTACAGCCTTGGAAACTGTACATATAGTTGGAATTAACTGATGGCAGTGGGTTTGGATATCAACTCAAACCTTGAGAAGACTTGCATGGTCTTTGAGGTGAATAATCTTCTGTACCTGTTGGAACTTTGGGCATCTGCATCCATATGCAAAGTCTGATCCACAACAAGCCATCAAAATTTCAGCTATCTATACCAGCTCATAGTATCAAATATCTCTTTCTTCATTCAGCTGGGGTCTGGTCGGTTTGGCCTTGGCTATCTTAGCTAGGTCAAATGGATACCAGCTGTAACCTTGAAAGTCCACACATACTTCCATGTGCTTCAGACCAACTGGCCCCTTCACTCACTCTCTCTCAACCCAAGTTCCCATGGGCTAGGTCAGTGCCCATGGAAACAGGAGTCCACATAACTTCCTAAACTTAAGACCAGCCAGCCCTTCTTCTTCCTCTCTTCATAGCTGCATTCTTCCCCATGCCTACTTATCAAGTGGACCCAGGCCATCACCAACAAGCGTTCTAGACTGTCTGATTAACAAGCTCCTTTTAACTTTCAGTCCTAAAATAGTGTTTTCTCTGATGGGGAGACTTTTCCTGCCACTATACGAACCCAGTGGCAAACAGCTTGCTTGAAATTCAGTCATTTTTCTTTTTGCAGGTCTTTTCTCTAAAAATAAATCTGTTTGCTTTGTGTGGGTCTGCATGTCTTTTCAGATGCCAGTTTTCTGGTACTGAGGGTTCTGGGCTGAAATCAAGTTTCCACCTAAGCATACATACTCTTTATACAGGTTGTTCCTGCTACTGGGTATCCTCACGTTAGTTCAGACTCATAGTGACCTTTAAGTTGTTTCTGAGGCTATAAATCTTTCTTTTGCAGAGTGACTGGAGGATTCTAACTGCTGATCTTACAGTTAGCAGCCCAACCTGTACCTACTGCCCACCAGTGCTACTTTTCATACAGGCTACTTGTGATTGTTTTTAAAGTACCATCGAGTAGGTTCCTACGCATAGTGACCCTGCATAGGATTTCTGAGTGACTGGTGGTTTTGAACTGCCAGCCTCATGGTTAGCAGTCAGATGCTCATCCTACAGTGCTACTAGTTTAAAATAAAGCCTGTTCATACTGGGTAATTCCTAACTCCCCTTTAAGCAAAGCCAATCAGGTATAGGCTTAAGACAGGCTTACAAATTCATTATAATCATGTTGTTGTTGTTGTTAGGTGCTGTCAAGAGGACTCCGACACATAACGACCTATATAGGGTTGCCGAAGAGCAGCTGGTAGCTTGAACTTTGGACCTTGCAGTTCAAATGGCTTTACAGTCTAGCACATTAACCCACAGCGTCGCACCAGGACTCTATAATCATGAAGTTGAAAGTTTCTCTTACCTAGTATTGTAAAATAGACTTCTCTCTCTGTGTGATGGAAATTAACATGGCTATTACAGCCATATTAATTTCCATGACACAGAGAGGTCTATTTTACAATACTAGGTAGGAGAAACATTCATCTCCCATAGTGTAATCAGATAAATGTATAGCTCTAATCCTACTCTGGTAGCATAGTGGTTACAAATCGGGCTGTGAACCTTAAGGCCAGCAGTTCGAAACTACCAGCCGCTCTGCGGGAGAAAGATGAGGCGTTCTGCTCTGGTAAAGATTTACAGCCTCGGAAACCCTGTACAGGGTCGCTATGGGTTGGAATCGACTGGACGGCACTTAACAACAACAACAACAAATCCTACAACCCTTTCCAAGACTCCCAAGTTCAACCTTCCCTTTACCACTTCTGGACTCATTAATATGCATATGGCTAGATGAACCAGGGAATGGTCTGCAGTGTAATGAATGTCTCTTCTAGCCATGTTGTTAAGTGTCATCAAGTTGGATCTGACTTACAACAACCCTGTATAGGGTTTCTGAAGCTTTTTAAAAATCTTAGCAGGAGCAGATAGCTTCATCTTTCTTCCACAGAGTGACTGGCAGGCTGAAACCAATGACCTTGTGGTTCACTGTCCAATGCTTATCATGTGGTTTGCAGTTCAGTGCTAAACCATAGTCTTTCTGTTTATTTATAATGACTTCTGGCCAAACTTCGTCTCTCATACTTTGGACATACTGTCAAGAGGGACCAGTTGCTGGAGAAGGATATCATGTTTGGTAAGGTGGAGGGTCAGAGAAAAAGACAAAGATCCCCAGTGAGATGGATTGGCCAAGTGGCAGTATCAGTGGGCTCAACTGTGACAACAATGGTGAGATTGGCCCAGGATCAGGCAGTATGTTGTCTGCTGTGCATAAGGTCGCTATGAGTCAGTACCGACTCGATGGCATCCAACAACAATCCATAGTTAATAAATTTCCACCAAATGGACTTTTTTCCTATCAGAGAAAGTGGAGGAAGATGTTGATGGATTATAACAGGGCTAATTGTGATTGGTCAATTTTGCCATTCTTACTGGCATGTATGGAGTCCTGGTGTGGCGCTATGAGCTAATGTGTCAGAGCGCAAAGTCGTTTGAACTGCAAGGTCAGTGGTTCAAGCTCACCATCTGCTCCTTGGAAACCCGATACAGTGTCACTATGAGTCAGAATTGACTTGACGGCACTTAACAACAACAACAAAAAACTGGCATATAAAATGCACCATCAGATGCAGAAGGAAGATCTCACTATCATCAAGAAGAAAGATCCAGGAATGGAGTGTGTCCCTTGGACCCTGAAACTCCTGAGCATTGAACCTCCAGAAAACTTAACAACAAAGGAGCAGCAGAGGAACAGCAGCAGCAGAACCAAGAGCCAGAGCACCAGACAGAGTGATGGGCTTCGTAGTCCAAGTAAAGCGGAATGCCTTTGTACAAGAGGCTCACTTGTGAAGTAGGCTGACTCCACATACTTAATTGGGGCTTGCTGACTCATAAAGCAGAATAGAGCACTTTTGGGCTGAGGCTTATATCATCAAGTAGAGTGCCAATGGGCATTTATCAGTAGTGCTAAAAGAGCTTTGTACATTGCTGGAGCTGGGCAGAGGCCAAGGACCAGAGAGAGGCCTGTTTGTGGGCCTGAATGGGATGAGGCTTTCACAGACTGAAACCACTGTGCCTTGGACATTTCTAATTCTGATTGTAACCTGTTAACTTCTCTAATAAACCCCATAACTGTGATTATTGTGTCTGAGTTCTTTGTGACCAACACAATGAAGTATCAAACCTGTCTGAGAAGTACAGAGTGTGCCATGGCAAGGATGATAGATAACAGTTTTACAAGTAGACAGTATAAAGTAACCAAACACGGAAATTTCAGATAGAGGCAAGTACTGTGAGGGAAACAAAACTGAATGTAATGGGCTCTGAGGTAGAAACTAAGAAATGAGCACTTCATGGTTTTCAGAAGGATGACTATCGATGGTTTCTTGGAGAAGGTAATGTGTGAACTGAGATTCAAACAATGAGCAAGAGCCCAGACTCCTCAAAATCTGGGTGAAGACCATTTTAGGCAGGGCAAATAGCAAGCCTTGATACAGAGCAAACAATTTTTATTTAACAAAAACAGTGATGCTACTTGAATCCAGAGAGGAATAGCAAAAGTGAGGATAGATGAGGTTGTTGGGTTATGTCAATTAGGCCATGGTTACCTAAGATAAGGAGCTTGTATTTTATTTTAAGGCAAGCCTTAGTTTTTTTATTAAAGTTAGATGGCTTTATAGATAATGGCCAGTAAGGGTCAATGGGGAGGGGCAGTTTGATGGTTTGGACTTTATAATTATAGAAAAGTATTTTCCACTTTTCTTTTTAATTTAAAACATTTTAATTTGAGAGACCATATGCGGTCTGATTTGTCAATTAAAAAAAAAAAAAAACCCACAAACTTTTTATTATGAATTGGGTGAAGTTTTACAGAGCAAATCAGCTTTTTCCTTCAACAATTCAAAATTCTGTTGCATGTCATTGCTTGCAATCGCCACAATGCAATATCACTTACCCCACTCCCTCCATGTGTTCCAAAATTCCAGTCTTTCTTCCTTGGTAGCCCTTGCTGTTATCTGAACTCTGGCCCTGGGCAAATACTACCTCTGATCTCAAATGGTTAATTATTTTAAGGAGCGCACACTTCCTTCTCATTACCATTCACAATATAGGCCAGTCTATGGCTTGGGTAACAATGGAGCCATAGGAGTGAGTTCATCTCCAGGCTCAAAATATCACAAGGGCCATAGGCTTGGAGACTCCACCGATCTCTGTCTGACCAGTATACCTGCTCTTCTTCATAATTCAGAGTTCAGTTCCACACTTCCCTCCTACTCCACCCAGGAGCCTCTACTGTGATCCTTTGCAGAATGGTAGGCAATGGCAGCTGGGCACCATCCAGCTCCCCTGGTTCAGGGTTATGGAAGCTGTGGATTCACGTGATCCACCAGTTCATTGGACTAATTGCTTCCATGTGTTTTTTGTTTTCTTTTACTTGTCTTTGCTCTGGAAACGGAGAGACCAACAGTTGCCAAGATGGCCACTCAGAAATCTTCAAACCCCCAGTTTCTCACTGAAGCAGTTTTAGAACATTGTCCTGGTGGTCCACACTGACAAGATTATGACTCTATATAGGTTTTCTACTTCATTTTAGTTAACTTTAACATTTTACATTTCATTGAAAATTAGGCTAAAAATTCTTTAGATTTTTATGCAAATTTAGAATAGTGTAGAATATTATGCTTTGATTAAAATTCTAATAAATTTAAAGAACTTCATAGTATTTTATTATGATCAAAAAAAATCTCAGTGATTGCAAATTAGACCTGGACTCCTAATCATAAAGTCAGCAATTCAACCTATTGGCTGCTCACCCAGAGAAAGATGAGGATGTGTGCTCATAAAGATTTACAGCCTTGGAAAACCTGTACAGGTTTACTATGAGTCAGAAATTGCTGAACAGCACTTAACAACAACAATACTGATTATTATTTTTTTTCTTGTTTAGATTCCCTAAAAGTTTCTCAGATTTATTGTTTCTATTCAAAGGACCAGTTATTGAATATATTTACTTGTTTGCTTTTTGTTGGACACTTGAGTTGTTTCCATCTTGGGTTAGTCACTTCCATAAAATTGACTAGCAACTGCATGTTTAGGTCGCTTTGTTGTTGTTGTTAAGTGCCGTCTAAATGAATTTTCTATTTTATTGGAAAATGGAATTAGTTGTCAAACATGGCTCAATTGATTTTGCCAATTCTACCACTAGCTGTATATAACAGAATGTGGTAGCTCCATATGATAAGCAGTATACTGTGGCCCATAAGGTCTGCAGTTGGAGCTCCCTAGCTACTCTGTGGAAGAAGGATAAGGCTTTCTGTTCCCTCAAAGTGTTAATGCCTCAGAATCCCTACACAGGATCTCTGTGAGTCAGAAGTGACTCAAGGGTACTTAACAACAATAAAACAGTTTCTAAGACTGTTCATGTATTCACATTAGTGGTATTATAATAAAATATTTGCTAATCTGTCTGAAGCAAGTGACATGGTATCTTTCTGTTTTGATTCGCATTTCATTTATTTACAATTATTTCGAGAAGCCTTCCTTTTTCTTTCACTCAGGATTCTTCTTTTGGAAAATATCTCCCGGTATCTCCTGCTCACTGTATTTTCTTTTTTTGAAAGGTTTTATTGTGAATTGAGTGATAGTTTACATTGGAGAACATCAGTTTTAACTCATAATTTCACTGAAATGATTACAATCCCCTCCTTGCATCATCATTCAACAGCATTTGCTTCTATTCCCTCTGTTTTTGTTATTGTTGTTGTTTTTTTGTTTGTTTGTTTTGGGGGGGATATAAACAAAAGCACTCAAGAACATATAATAATTTAAACAACCAAAGGGCACATTCTGCAAGCCTGACTCCTGGCTGACAGCACTCAGTCTTTCTCTTTCCATGAGTCTAGAGTCCTCAGCTGCTCTCTTTCTCCATGTCCTCATCTCTCCTTCCATCTCTGTCATTTCTTCACTGGATAGGGTCCCACATTCTGCTTGTGCTCTTCTCTCTTGATGGTCCTAGAGTCCTTTTTCATGGACTTTTAAGATTAACTACTACCCACTTTTTGTTACAGAACATCTACCTTTACAATTGTGACCATTGCAATTAGTCATGATAGCAGTTACTCCCTAATGCATCTTAAGAATCTTATCCCCATCTCTTTTCACCAGATCTGTTGAGACAAGATGAAAACAATTCAGTGGGACTCTACCTTCCCCTGCACACTCTTAAACTAAACCCCATCTGGAAAATGTGTAAGCAAGTCACTTTGTGCCTTTATCCCCCCACGTATTTGTAGTACTGTGGTAGATAGTGAGTTGCTGTGATTCTGGAAGCTGTGCCATGGGTATATTAAATACAAGCAGAATCATCCATGGTGGATAGGTTTCAGATGTTCTACCAGGTGAATATAGACTAGAAGGAAGGAGAGATGAACTACTTCCGAATATTAGGTATTGAAAACCTTAGGAATAGTAAAGAAACACTGTCAGATTTATTGCCAGAATATGAGCCCCTCAGTTTGGAAGGCACTTAAAATGAGACTGGGAAAGAGCTGCCTCTTAAAAGCAGAGTTGACCATAATGAAGCAAATGGAGTAAAACCCGTGGGAGCAAAGCCCTTGGGACTTTCATTAGCTGATGAGGCACAACTCAAATTGAAGAGAAACAGCTGTAAACACCCATTAATAATCAGAACATGGAATGTACAAAGTATGAATCTAGGAAAATTGGAAATTGTCAAAAAGGAAATGGAGCGCATAAACATTGAAATCTTAGGCCTTGGTGAGCTGAAATGGACTGGTATGGCCATTTTGATTCTGAAACCACATGGCTTACTATGTCAAGAATGACAAATTGAAAAGGAATGGTGTTGTGCTGATTGTCAAAAAGAACTTAACAAGATCAGTCATGAAGTATAATGCTGTCTGTGATAGGATAATATCCATGTGCCTACAGGGAAGACCAGTTAATACCACTACTATTCAAATGTATGCACCAACCACTAAAGCCAGTGAGGATGAAATAGAACAATTCTATTAATTTATTAAGTCTGAAATTGATAAATCATGCAATCAAGATGTATTGATCATTACTGGTGATTGGAATGCAAAGGTTGGGAGCAAAGAGGAAAGATCAGTAGTTAGAAAATATGGCCTTGGTGATAGAAGTGATGCTGGAAATCACATGATAGAATTTTGCAAAACCAATGATTTGTTCATTTCAAGTATCTTCTTTAGAGAACTTAAAAGACAATTATACACATGGACCTCAACAGATGGAATACACAGAAATCAAATTGACTACATCTGTGGAAAGAGATGGTGGAAAAACTCCATATCATCAGCAAAAACAAGGCCAGGGGCAGACTGTGGAACAGACCATCAATTGCTCATATGCATATTCAGACTGAAACTGAAAAAAATGAAAACAAGTCACGAGAGCCAAAATATGACTTTGAATATATCCTGCCTAAATTTAGAGATCATCGAAAGAACAGATTTAATTCATTAAACACTAAACACTGAAGACCAGAAGAGTTGTGGAATGACAGGAAGAAAGCAAAAAGTCATTAAGAAGACAAGACAGAAGGAAAAGATCAAAATGGATATGTGAAACTTGCTCTCCAGCATAGAGATGCTAAAGCAAATGGAGGAAATGAGGAGGTATAAGAGCTGAAAAGAAAATTTCAAAGGTCAGCTCTAAAAGACAAAGTCAAATATTACAATGTAATGTTGAAAGGTCTGGAGTCAGAAAACCAAAGGGGAAGAACATGCTCAGCATTTCTCAAGCTGGGGTAATGAAGAAAAAATTTCAAAGCTCAACTTTTGAGATTGAAGGATTCTCTGGACAAATTAATGAATGATGCAGAAAGCATTAAAAGAATTTGGAAGGAATACAGAGTCACAATACCAAAAGGAAATGGTTAATGTTCAAACATTTCAAGAGGTAGCATATGATCAAGAGCCAATGATACTGAAGGAAGAAATCCAAGGTGCATTGAAGGAATTGACAAAGAACAAGGCACCAGGAATTGATGGAATACACATTGAAATCTTTCAAAAGAGTGAGGCAGCACTGGAGGCATGCACTCATTTATGCCAAGAAATTTGGTAGACAACTATCTAGTCAGTGGATTGGAAGATATCCATATTTGTGCCCATTCCAAAGAGAGGTGACCCAACAGAATGTGGAAATTATCATACAATATCTTTTTTTTTTAATTTTTGAAGCATATAGGATGCTTTATTTTGAGTTATGTGATAGTTTACATGGGAGAACATTAGCTTCACATTGCTCCCATTGTATTTTGTTTCCTTGCCATGGTTACAATCCCCTCCATGAATCATTCACCAACCACAGGGTATACCCCACAAGCCTGCCCCTGGGTCATCAGCACACTGGCCCTCTTCCTCTCTGGATCCAAAGTCCCCAGCCGCTCCATCTCTCTGTGTCGTTGTCTCTGCCTCCATCTCTGGCATCACTGCTTCCCAAGGGTTCCATTCTCTGCTCTTCTTCCTTGTTGGTCCCAGAGACATCTGCCCTTAGACTACAAAGTTAATCCCTCCCCTCCCTTTGCTGAAAAATGTCTACCTTTACATTTCCAGCCCTCACAATTAGTCCTAATAACAATTATTCACCATTGTATACCAAGAGACCTATCCAAATCTCCTTTCCTCGGCCCCGCCTAAACAGATTGAATACTACTCAGTGGAAATTCTACCTTGCTCCATGCCCTCTGGATTTAGGTTCCCTCTTGAAAGTTTGTAAGCCAGTCACTTCTTGCCTCTGTAATCCCTCACACCCCCCATTTTGGGTAGCCAATGTCCAAGTTGCCCATCCCTGTTCTCTCCTTGTGTGGAGAGGGTGGGAGTGATCCTCGCTGTGAAGATTTTTTCCCTCTTTTGAGCTACTGCTTCCATAGGTGTAGCTCAAGTACATCAAATTATATCCAATTATTCTTTTTTTCCTCTTCTTTCTTCTTCTGGTTGAGCTCTGATCTTCCAGTCGTTGAAGCCAGGTCAGGTGGGTAATATCTGTAAGTGTGGGTGTACTTATGCAGGTGCCCTCTCCTCTTATCAGCTGGACACTTCACTCTCCACGCTAGTCCTCTGTGGCTGTGTCATTGACTCTGGGCCCAAGAGTCACCAGGTCTTCCCATACTGCTGGCCAGCCAGGTCTCCAGCCATGTTTACAGGAGTCCATTGAACATTATAGGACTTAGCTCACAGCTCCACTGCTGCCCTTCCCTCACTTCCCCCTACAGGAAAAGAATGTGGTCACCAATCAGAGCATGTATTCCCATTGGGTCCCAGCCTTTGAGGAAGGATTGCCCTGAGGGCACTCAACCACTTGCCTTGATGTCTCCTGGGTGAGCTATTTGTTCGTTCTTGTAGTAATCAGTCAGTCTGCCTATATTGTTTTGTATTTTTCCTGTCAGTCTTTCTTTCAGGAAATATCTTCTGGCCACTCCAGGATGGTCTGCTTGTCCTTTCAAGTGGAAATTTCCCCTCAGAAGATTCTGGATGCTTTTCAGGAATCCACCTATGGTCTTGTGTAATACAGAGACTCCGCAGGAGGCCTCCTTCACTGGGCACATTATAGCCCCATTTTAGGTATTCCAATCAGTTATAGGCAGTTATAGGCAGAAGATGGATTTACAAGCTTTCTACGTTGATATTTCTGGCTATTCCTTTCTCTCCCCCTCCAGTGTCTATTTTATAGTGGTATGCCAGGGAAACTAAGATTCAAAAGACAGCCAAACATCTTATAACATTGTTTCTCCCCTTTTCCCCATTCCAACCATGTCTCAATCTCTGTATCCCAAAGCCCTGTTGTTCCAGGGTTGTGCATATATCATTATTTGCCTGTGTCCCACTTCAGCTTCACATTCATCACATCATATTAACACTTCGTTACAATGATTACAATCCCCTCCATGCATCATCAAACAACCAAAGTATACACCCCACAGGCCTGCCCCCCTTGGCTGTCAACAAACAGCTCCCCTTCCTCCCTGAGTCCTGTGTCCCCAGCTACTCCATCTGTCTATACCAGCATCTCTGTCTCTATGCCTGGCTTCGCTGCCTCTCTGGGTAGGGTCATACTTTCCACTCTTCTCGCTTGATGGTCCCAGGGACCTCTGCTCCTGGGCTTCAAAATCAACCAAGTTCCTTCTTTTGTCAAAAAAAAAAAAAAAGAAAAGAAAGAAAGAAAATTTGCCTCTACATTTCTGACCCTCACAGTCAGTCCTGATGGCAGGAATTCACTGTTGTACCACAAGTCTTATCCAATTTCCTTTTGTCAGCCCAGTCTCAACAGATTAGAAATCATTCAGTGGATGTTCTGCCTACTCCTGCCCCATCTGGAACTAGGCTCCCCCTTGAAAACCTGTAAACCAGTCACTTCTTGCCTTTATAGCCCCCCACCCATCGCCATTTTGGGTCTGGGTAATTTTCAGCTCCCCTCAAGGTAGTCCAGCCAGTTAGAGGCTGAAGATGGGCTTATAAGTTCTCTGTTGTGATGTTTCTGGCTATTCCTCCTCCCCCCTCAAGTGTCGATTTCACAGTGGTAGGCAAGGGAAACCAAGATTCAAAAGACAACCAAGCATCCTAACATTATGCACCTTTTATCCCCTTTCAGGCCATGCCTCTATCCCTTGTATCCTGAAGCTCTGTTATCCGAAGGTTGTGTATACATCGTCATTTACCTCCATCCCATAAGGAGCTCTGGTAGCGTTGTTGTTGTTGTCAGGTGCCATCGAGTTGGAACCGACTCATAGCGACCCCATGCACAGCAGAACGAAACAATGTCCGATCCTGAGCCAACCTCACTACCGCTGCCACACTTGAGTCCATCAATGATGCCACCAGGCCAATCCATCTCGTTGGGGGTTTTCCTTTTTTCTCCGACCCTCCACCTTACCCAGCATGACATCCTTCTCCAGCGATTGTTCCCTCTGGACAATATGTCCAAAGTAGGAGAGACGAAGCTTAGCTATCCTGGCCTCCAAGGAGCACTCTGGCTGCACTTCTTCCAAGTGGTAGCGTAGTGGTTACAAATTGGGCTGTGAACCACAAGGTCAGCAGTTCGAAACTACCAGCTGTTCCATGAGAGAAAGATGAGGGTTTCTGCTTCTGTAAAGATTTACAGCCTTGGAAACCCTGTACAGGGTCACTAAGAATTGGTTCTGACTCCACGGCGCTAACCACCACCACCATCTAGCACATGAGAACCTGCCCAACTGTTCTCCTGTCCACCTTGTTCTTCTTTTTCCCTCCCCCTTCTTGTGTTTTGCTGGCCCCTGCCCCCCCCCCAGCATCTCCTATGTCTATTCCATACCTTGTGCTCTTTCTTCCCCTCCTTCCCTCCCCTCCTCTCATCCCATACATCCTGGTTTTCAGCAATTATTTATATAGATTTTTCCCCCTTTTGGGTGGGTTATTTTTCTTAGTCCTTTACAATAATGGTCTTATGCAGTATTTTTCTTTTTG
>NW_006408520.1:52062608-52097463 GCF_000296735.1 Chrysochloris asiatica
AGGAAGTGCCATATTGCTTTCCAGAGTGGTTGGGCCATTTTTCAGTCCCAGGAATAATGTAGGAGGGTCACAGTTTTTCCACATCCTTGGCAGCATTTGTTGTCCCATCATACAATGTCTTTGATATCCCATGCGAGTAAAGTTTTACTCAAGGCAGTACAGAAAATGCTGCAAGCATACATTCACAGAGAACTTCCAGAGAGGTTCAAGCCAGAGTCAGAAGAGGACTTGGAAAGAGAGATATCATTGCTAATATCCAATGGTTCTTAGCTGAAAGCAGAGAATGTCAGAAAGATGTTTACCTGTGCTTTATTGACTACACAAAAGCTTTCGATTGTATGGATCATGACAAGCTATGGACAACATTGTGAAGTATGACTATTCCTGAACACATAATTGTGCTCATGAGGAATCTGTTCATGGACCAAAAGGCAGTTGTTCGAATAGAACATAGGAATACTAAATGGGTTAAAATTAAGAAATGTGTGTAACAGGGTTGTATTCTTTTACCATATTTATTCAACCTATATGCTGAGAAAATAATCTGAAAAGCTGGGTTCTGGTGGCATCAGGATTGGAGGAAGACTCATTAATAACCTGCAATATATAGATGATTGAACCTTACTTGCTGAAAGTGAAGATGACTTTAAATACTTACTGATGAAGATCAAAGACCACAGCCTTCGGCATGGATTGCATCTCACTGTAAAGAAAATGAAACTTCTCACCCCTGGGCCAGTAAACAATATTCTGACAAATGAAGAAAATATTTAAGTTGTCAGTGACTTCATTTTTCTGGGATCAACCATCAACACTCACGGAAGCAGCAGCCAAGGAATCAAAGGATGTATTGCATTAGGCAAATCTGCTGCACAAGACCTTTTTAAAGTGTTAAAGAGCTGTCACCTTGAGGACTAGGGTGCATCTGACCCAAGCCACGGTATTTTCAATAACCTCATATGCATGTGAAAGCCGGACAGTGAATAAGGAAGACCATGGAAGAATTGATGCATTTGAGTTATGATGTTGGAGGAGAAGGTTGAAAGCCCCATGGGCTGTCAAAAGAAGACACAGATTTGTGTTGTAAGAAGTGCAGCCAGAGTGCTCCTTGATGGCTATGATAGAAAACTCCATCTCTCTTACTTTGGACATATTGTCGGGAGGGAAGAGTTGTTGGAGAGGAATATCATATTTGGTAAGATGGAGGGTCAGAGAAAAAGAGGAAGACATCTACTGAGATGGATTGGCAAAGTGGCAGCATCAATGGGCTCAAGTGTGAGAATAATTCTAAGACTGGCCCAGGACCAGGCAAGTGTTTTTTTTTTCGTGTGCATAGGGTCACTATGAGTTGGTACCGACATGGCACCTAACAAAAACAAAAACAACATTTTATGTATCCAATGTCTTAAATTGCCAGTCCCAATAGGACTGATACTTGATGTGAAGACTCCTTCCCTCACAGTTGGTATTTTGAGCTACTATATCCATAAGTCCTGGTGTGGTGCTGTGGGTTAATGCGCCAGACTTCAAAGCAATTTGAACTGCAAGGTTGGCAGTTCAATCTCACCAATTGCTCCTAGGAAACCCTATACAGAGTCACTATGGTTCGGAACGGAATAGACAGCACTTAACAACAACATCCATAAGTATAGGTTAAGTTCATCAAATTGTAGCAATTTACACTTGTTTCCTTTATCGACAATTGTTTCTTTGTTTTATCGTCTTCCTCTAGTCCAGATCAAATGGATACTATCTGCAAGTTTTAGCATTCTTGTGTCTCCCCTCACTTCATGTCAGCTTGATGCTTCATTCTCATCTCTAGCCCTCTGTGGCTATGTCCTTGTCCATGGCTCAAGAATCCCCAGGTCTCCCCATACTTCAGACCGATCAGCCCTTCCTCTTCTATCTCTCATCTCCAGGTCAACAGGAGTCTGTGTATTGTGGTTTAACTCAGCCCATATCTTCATTACTGCCTTTCTCCCTTTTCCACTCACCATAGACCAGCGTGGTTGGCAGCAAATTATATGTTTGCTCGTGTGTTCCCTTTGTGTTTCAGTCTTGGGGGAGCATGGGGTGTACCTGAAGGAACTCGATTGCTTGTCTTGATGTCTCCCTGGAGAACTACTTGCTTCTTCTTGTAATGGTGAATCAGACTGCCATTTTTGTTTTGGATTTTTCCTGGTCATCTTTCAAGAAGTAACTTCTGTTGCTCCAGGTGTTCCAGGTTGGTCTGGTCTGCTTGTGCTTTCCAGTGGGAATGCCCCACCTCAGAAGGTTCTGGATGGGGCTCAGTATTACACCTAAGGTCCTATACACTACAAAGGCTCCGCAAGAAGCCTATTTCACTGGGCAAGTTTTAGAACCCCTTTTAGGTATTCCAATCAGTTATAGGCTGAAGATGGACTTACAAGCTTTCTGTAATCATATTTCCTGATATTCCTTTCTATCCCACTCAAGTGTCTATTTTACAATAACAGGCAATGGAAACCAACATTCATAAGACAGTCAAGCATCTTAGTATTATTTTCCCTCTTCAGACTATGGCTTGATCCTTGTATCACAGAGCCATGTTCCAAGATTGAGCATATATCACTATTTTAGCCCATGTAAACTTGCTTCAGTGTTCTTCTGTCTACCTTGTTCTTCCATCCTCTCCCCTTTCTTTCTTTCTTTTTTTTTTCTCCCCTTGGAGAAAAATATGACTGGGAAAGAGCAACCTCCTTGAGGTAAAGTTAACCTAATGATGTAGATGGAATAAAGCTTTCAGTACCTTCATTTGCTAATAAGACACAATTCAAAGTGAGAAGAAACAGCTGCAAACATCCATTAATAATCAAAACAGGGACTGTATGAAGCATTTATCTAGGAAAATTGGAAGTTGTCAAACAACTTACCTCAGTGCCACAGATGTTATATTGTTGCTGTTATTAGGTGCCATTGAGTCAGTGCTAACTCATAGTGACCACATGCACAAAAGAACAAAATACTGCCTGATCCTATGCCAGCCTCACAATCATTGCTACGCCTGACCCCATTACTGCTGCCACTGTGTCAATCCATCTTACTGGGTGTCTTCTTTTCTCTGACCCTCCACCCTACCAAACATGATATCCTTCTCTGGGGACTGGTCCCTCCTGATAATATATCCAAAGTACGAGAGATGAAGTTTGACCATCCAAATTTCCAAGGAGCACTCTGACTGTACTTCTTCCACCACAGCTCTATCTGTTCTTTTGGCAGTCCATGGTATTTTCAATATTCTCCTCTAACACCGTGACTCAAATGCTTCAGTTCTTCTATGGTCTTCCTTATTCACTGTCCAATTTTCATGTGCATATGAAGTTATTAAAAATAACATGCCTTATATCAGGTGCATCTTCGTCCTCAAACAGACATACCTTTGCTCTTGAACACTTTAAAGAGGTCTTGTGTAGCAGATTTACCTAATTCAATACAAATTCAAATTCTTGAACTGCTGCTTCAATGAGTGTTGATGGTTGATCCAAGCAAAATGAAGTCTCTTGCAACTTCAATCTTCTGTATATTTACATGGATGTTGCTTATTGGTCCAGTGGTGAGGATTTTTGTTTTCTTTACAATGAGGTACAACCCATGCTGTGGTCTTTGATCTTCATCAGTAAGTAAATATTATACATACGAAGATTAATGAGCGGTAGGAGCCATAGTGTGGTGCTGTAAGATGAGCACTGGACTGCTAAACATAATTTTGGCACCCGCCATCCACTCATTGGAAACTCTGAACAGGGTTGCTGTAAATTGGCACTAAGTCGATGGCACTTGACGATAACAAGGGCCAGTGATTTTGTTAGTGGAGGAGGACTAACTAAAGGAGAGCGAAAATGGCTGCACAACTGGAAGAATGTATTCAGTGTCACTGAATTGTACATGTAGAAACTGTTGAATCTGTGTTTGTTCTGCTGTGTATATGCTTAGCAACAACAAAAATATAAAATAAATTATGCAAACAATAAAGTACCTATACATTCCAGTAACGCCCACCAAAATAGCAAAATAAAACAATTTTATTTAAGTATTCATGAAAGACCATAACATTCACCTGTTTTAAGTGTACAATATCATTTAATTTTAGTAATTTTTTTATGAAAATGGGACCAGTCCACAATCCAGATGTACAACATTCACATTCTCATTACCCCAACGAGTTGCTCTGTGCAGATTTACAATTAATGTCAAGCAATTTTTTAAAATTACTGTAGCTGTTACTGTTGTGTAGAAGTTATAGATAAGTGTATTTTAGTATTTTTCTTCCTTCTTCTTAAGAAGCACTTGAAGCCAAATGTGTCAGAAATAAACAGTACTCTCCTCCTTCCTGGTGCATAGCATGTCATGCTAGAGCTCCACTCTCTTCCATCACATGTACTTTCAACTTTCTATTTAAAACTCTTCCTCCTCCTACTCTTGATCTGCAGCATAAGACCAAATTCCATTTCTTTTTATTTTTTACTATTCATTTTATTTGAATACATTTACTTAACCAGCCTGTTCTCAACTATTTTTCTATTTTTTCTTTTTTTTTTCCACTATGCCCTGTTGTAGATGCCCTTATTCCTCTCACCTCCCTGCTTTGCAGGAAAGAAAGATTCTTTTTTGTTTCCCTGAATCTTTATTTTAGTTTTTTCAATTAATATTTATAGAATATTTACATGCACTCGAAGAATGCATGACACGACCTTGCCTAGTAGTTAAATCAAAATCTATTCTGTGGAGATACTATGATATTTTATTTGGGAAAATTTGTTGGAGAAAATTAGTGTAATCAAGAACTAAAATTTAATTAGTACATTACAATATTACCTTTAATACAGTTTACTAATTGCCCAAGATTAGGAGATTCAAAATCTGTATTTTTGAGTGCTAACCAAGGATTGCTTGGACTAGAAGAAGCAAATCTTTGCTGTATTAGGCTTGTCTAATTAAGAGGTTCTGATTTTTGTGCAGGTATTTCTTCAGATGCTTTGATTCATCTTAATTTAAAAAAATTTGCTTTCATAAGGCTCCCCACCTTATGGTTTCTTTTAGGTTTATGCTATTATATTCTACAAGTTTGAAATAAAAGTGAAAGTTTTCAAATATTAAATAGAAAAGTAAAAATCCTGTTTAAAAATGAATCTTGATTCTATGCTCCAAATGACTGAAAACATTTGACATATTAGGTGAAAATACAGTGCTTCAAACAGTCAGGATTATATGTATTAATTAAAACCCCACTTTTTTGCATAAATAATATGTGTGGGTTTTTTTTTTTTCACAAATAATATATATGTGTGTTTTGTGGTTTTGTTTTTTTTGTGTGTTTTGTTTTGTTTTGGAAATCGCACAACTCCCTTGCTTATTCATTCCCTGTGCTTTCTATACACGTATCCATGTTATTTGGATGGACATTTTAGATGAGAAGATAGTGTACCACACTATATTTCATTGTAATTTGCCAGGAGTATTACATATAATTCTGACTATCCTACTAGAATGCTTTCTCCCTGATCTCTAAAATACATGTTGTCTATGATATAAAATTATAGCAAATCTTTATGAAAGCATTTTAACTTCTTTGGGCCAAATAAAACTATATTAAAATTTTAATTGCTTTATTTTATTGATATTGATGGGCTTAAATATGTTACAAACATTTTAAACTTAAAATAAACTTTGCAACCACAGCTATATAAAATATTATAAATTATAAACCATACAGTTAGATTTTATAGAAAATAAAACTTTCTTTTTATCTTTAGTTCATGTTTTATTTTATGAGCAGAATCTTAGCAATTGTTATGATAATTCTGAAATCCAGTATCCAGAATTCCATTTATGTAATAATATAATAATTGTTGTTAAGTGCTGTCAAGTTGGTTCCAACTCATAGCTACCCTGTATAGGGTTTCTGAGGAGCAGCTGGTAAGCTTGAACCACCAACCGTGTGGTTCAAACTGGCATTGCAGTCCAGGGCATTAACCCACAGCGCCACACCAGGACAAAAGTGGTTCCAGTGAGGTGGTGGTAAAATATGCTGCCATTCTTCAACTTCTCTGCCATTTCTGACAGGAGCAGTTTCCTCCACACCTCTCACTATTACGTTTAAGGATTCATTGCAAGGATGACTCATAGAAAAGCTATATCTGCAGTCACAACTTTGATAATGGAGGAGTATAGACAAAGATATAAATAGGAAAACTAAGGTCTGGGAGGGGTCCCTGGATCCTCAATGTCTCAAAGGACATTCTGGGAACAGATGCTCACTCTTAACAAGAAAATCTTTGAACCCGGGATTGTTTTGTGATGTTACTTAGTTGGTTCTGCTGCCAGCTGCTCCTCTCAGATGGCTCCCAGTTTGGGCTTTACAATCCTGCTATCATCCAGGTTTATCAATTATAAGAAGCTCTCAGCACAGGACTGTTTGATTCCCTCCTGGCTCTCCTTGATTAGGAGGTTCCATCTGAACACAGTATTCTATAGGGTTTTAATCAGTTACTGGGTGAGACTTTCCACACAATTTAGGTAACGATCACCAGGCAGGGCCCTCCAAACAATCCATGTAAAGGTCAGATGGTGGGGGAGGGGATGGGGGTGGGACAGATATTTGGGAGTATGCTGTGTGTGGGGGTGGATGCAAGAGGCCTTGCACCAGCCAGACTAGTAAATGTCAATTCCTTACATCAGTAATGAAATAGAAAAAAACCAAGCGAATCTAGTTCATTGATATAATCCATGGTTGACACATGTTGTTATTCTTGTTGTTATTAGTTACCTTCAGCTTGATTCTGACCCATAGTGATCCCTTGCACAACAGAACAAAACACTGCTTGGTCCTGTACATTCTCACAATTGTTACATTTAGCACATTTCTGTTGTCACTATGTCAATGCATTTTGTTGGGAATCTTGCTCATTTTTCACTGATCATCGACTTTAATGCACATAATGTCTTGCTCCAGGAATTGATTTCTCCTGATAACATGTCAGAAATATACTTCTAAGGAGCATTTTGGTTGCAGTTCTTCCAACCAGATGTGTTTATTCTTTTGGAAGTTCGTGGTACATTTAATATTCTCCACCACCATAATTCAGATGCATCAGTTCTTCTGCTGTCTTCCTCATTCATTGTCCAACTTCCTTATGCATATGAGGCAGTTGTAAATATCATGGCTTGGATCAGACACATCTTAGTCCTCCAAATGACATCTTTGCTCTTTAACACTGTCTTGTGCAACAGATTTTCCTAATGCAGTATGTCATTTGATTTCTTGACTGCTGCTTCCATGAGTGTTGACTGTGGATCCAAGCAAAATAAAAATTTTGACAGCTTCAATCTTTTCTCCATTTTTCATGATGTTATTTATTGGTACAGTTGTGAGGATTTTATTTTTCATTACGTTGAGGTGCAATTGATACAGAAAGCTGCAGTTTTTGTTCTTCATCAGTAAGTCTTTTAAGTCCTCTTTTCTTCCAGCAAGCAAGGTTGTATCATTTGCATATTTCAGGTTGTTAATGATTCTTGCTCAGTCCTGATGCCATGTTCGACTTCATATTAGCCAGCTCTCAGATTATTTGTTCAACATACAGACTGAATAACTATGGAGAAAGAATACAAATCTGGCACACTTTTAAAACCATTCGGTATCCTCTTATTCTGTTCTAACAACTGTGTCTTGGTATATGTACAGGTTTCTCAGGAGTAGAGTTAAGTAATTAGGAATACCTACATACTATGGATACAGTACTATCCATAGTTTGTCATGATCTACACAGTGGAAAGCTTTTGCATACTTTATAAAGCACAAGTATTTATCTTTCTGGTATTCTTTGTTTTCAGACAAGATCTGTCTGGTGTCATCAGTGATATCTGTAGTTCCTAGTCCATTTCTAAATCTCGCTTGAATTTTTTTTTTTTTTTAATGTTTTATTGTGAATTATGTGATAGTTTACATGGGAGGACACTAGTTTTACATTCATCTTATCATATCATTTCATTGCCATAGTTATAATCCCCTCCATGCATCATCAACCAACCAAAGGTTGTACCCTGTAAGCCTGCCCCTCCGTTGTCAGCACACATCCCCTCTCCCCTCTGGGTCTAGAGGCTCCAGCCGCTCCATCTCTCCACATCATAATCTCTGCTTCCATTTCTGACAGCATTGTTTCTCTGGGTAGGGTCCCGCACTTCACTCTTCTCCCTTGATGGTCCCAGAGACCTCTGCTCCTGGACTGAAAAGTCAACCACTCCCCCTCCTTTGCTACAAAATGTCTACCTTAACATTTTCAACCCTCAAGTCAGTCCTGATAGCAGTTATTCACTATTGTGCCATATAAGTGCTGTCCACATCTCCTTTCATCAGTCCCACCCAGAGAGATTGGATACTACTCAGTGGAGATTCTACCTTCCTTCACGCCCTCTGGATCTAAGCGCCCTCTTGAAAACTTGTAAGCCAGTCACTTCTTGCCTTTGTAGGCCCTCCCCACCCCCATTTTGGCTAGCCAATGTCCAAGTTGCCCCTCCCTGTCTACTCTGTGTATGTGGGTGGGGTGGGAATAATCCTCACTGTAAATATTTGTGCCCTCTTTTGAGTTCCTGAATCCATAGGTGTAGGTCAAATTCATCAAATTGTATCAGATTACTCTTTTTTTCCTCTTCTTTCTTTTTCTAGTTGAGTTCTGATTATCCAGCCACTGAAGTGAGGTCAACTGGGTATTATCTGAAAGTGTGGGTGTTCTTGTGCATATGCCCTCTCTTCTTATCAGCTGGATGCTTTACTTTCCCTTCTAGTCCTCTGTGGCTATGTCACTGACTCTGGGCCCAGGAGGCCCCAGGTCTTGTCATACTGCTGGCCAACCAGGTCTCCACCAGGGTTCACAGCAGTCTGTTAAACGTGTGGTATGATTTAACTTGCAGCTTCATTGCTGTTTTTCCCTCACTTCCCCTTATCGGTGACCAACGTAGTCACCAGTGAGAGCGCATGTTTGCTGGTGTATTCTTACTGAGTCTTAGTTTTAGAAGGAGGGTTGCCCTGAGGGAATCCGACTACTTGCCTTGATGTCTCCTAGTTCACTTGCATTTTTGACAGTTCCCTATAGATGAACTGTCGCAATCGTTTTTTAATTATATTCAGCAAAATTGTAGTTGCATTTTATATTAGTGATGTTTTTTATGTTTTCTGCATTCTATTGAATCACCTCTCTTTTGAATAGACACAAATATAGATTTATTCCAGTTGATTGACTAGGTAGCTTTCTTCCAAATTTCTTTTCATATATGAGTGAGCACCTGTTTGCATCTGTTTGTAGAAAGAATTCAGTTTATAATTCTTCAATTCCTGGAAGCTTGTTTTTTGCCAATACCTTCAGTATAGCTTCAACTTCTTATTAAAATACCATTGGTACTTGATTATATGCTACCTCTTGAAATTGCTGAAGATGGACCAATTCTTTTTTGGTAGAGTGATTGTGTATTTCTTTCAACTTATTTTGATGCCTTCTGCATCATTTGATACTTTGCCCATTATTGTTGTTTTTGTTAAGTGCCCTCCGATCAGTCCCAAGTCATAGGGATCCTGTATCGGGTTTCTGAGGAGCACCTTCTGGTTTTGAACTGCTGACTGACTCACAGTCCAGTGCTTATCCTACAGTGTTGTTGTTGTTGTCAAGTGCCATTGAGTTGGTTCTGACCAATAGCAATCCTGTATAGAGTTTCCAAGAAGCAGCTAGTGAGCTTGGACCACCAGTGTTGCGGTTCAAACAACTTTGCAGTCCAGCACATTAACACACAGCGCCAAATAGAATCCTACAATTATGCAACCAAGCCTTGGATTTTTTTCCTTCAGTCCTTTAATCTTGAGAAATGCTGAGCATGTTCTTACCTGTTGGGTTTTTAACTCTAGGTCTTTACATATTTCACTGATTTTGTCTTCTCTAGCTACACTTTGAAATTTTCTGTTCAGCTCTTTTACCTCCTCATTTTTTCCATTCTGTTTAGCTTCTCTATATACAAAAGTAAGTCTCAGAAATTTTTCTGACATCCATTTGGTTTGCAAATCCATTGTCATGAAGACAGAGGAGTTTTAGGTTCTTCAGTCCAATCCAAAATTCTTATTATGTGTTAGCATACTTTTGTTTTTAATATAGATTTACTTTGAAAGTTTAAAAAATAACTTATTTCCCTTTTTTACAAGATGTTTCATGGAACAATTACAAAAGAGCTAACCAGCCATGATGAATGGAGTCACTACAATAAAAGCATGATAGAAGATCAAAAAGACTTTGTTTTTGTGAAGTTTAATGGACTTCATTTAAAATCCATGGAAAACTTACAATCCTGTATCTCTCTTAGAGTATGCATCTTCTCAAACAATTTTGTCACAGATATACAGCCCCTTGAAAGTTGTTTAAAATTAATCAAACTTGATCTACATGGAAATCAGGTAAGCAACAGTTCAGCCATTTACACATAATCAAAACTGTATATAATAACAGCCTTTTATGTCATCTCTCTATGCTGCTTCTCCTAGAAAACCTTTGATCTAAAATGTAAACATATAAATATGAAATGTATAAAAACAAAATAAAATGTAAACAAAATTAAAAATAAATGAACTGAATTATTTGGTGCATTTTACTTTCAAATGTACAGTTTCAAATACACTTGCTTTTGACTGTAATTCTTTATATAAGAAAACTATAAAAATTTTAAGTTTCATTTATTACAAAAGAGATTTTATTGAATGGAAGTACATATGTTGCTTTATTTAATTACTCTAGTAATGCTTGTTTTCCCCAATGTTCACTGTGTGATATTTTTCATCAGATGACCCAAATGTCATCTGAATAGTTGGAAGTTTTCTGTGTTTTCTTATTACTTGAAAATGTGCTATTTGAGAAAGTATTTTAGAAGATATTTGATAAATAGCTCAAAATGTCCATTTTCCATGAAATTTATAGGAAATCAATATTTTAATTAAAAGTGTTTTTAATTAATACAATTTCAGATAAAAACTCTACCAGAAACCAGATTTTGGATTGGACTGAAGAACCTAAAACTCCTCTATCTTCATGACAATGGATTTGCAAAGTTAAAGAATATATGTGTGTTATCTGCCTGTTCTAATCTCATTGCCCTCACTATGTTTGATTGTCCAGTAAGCCTTAAAAAAGGATATAGACATGTTCTTGTTAATAGTATATGGTCTCTTAAAGCGCTGGATCATCATGTGGTTTCTGATGAAGAAATAATCCAGAACTGGCAGCTTCCTGAAAGATTCCGAGCATGTAACCACCGACTTTTCTTTAATTTCTGCCCTGCTCTGAGAAAGGTAATTGGCTTTTTAAGGATTTCATTTTCAATTCATTTACTGATGAATTCATTTACTGATTTTACCCTCTACGCTTTATACCTAAATTACATAAGTTCATCAGTTTATTTGCATGGTTTGTATAAAACGTCATAAACTAGTGAACATATTAATATAACCTTATTTTGGAATATATTGGTTTAAGAATATTAATGTAGGATATTATGGGGTATGCTTGTAGCTTGGCTGTATGATCACAATTGCTGTCTCTTCTTGGGTAACATGGGAGAGAAAGCTCCCACTCCCAGGAAAAAAAAATGAGACCAAAAGGATCAAAAACAGAAACCATATAAAAGCAGAGACAAAAACTAGCACACAAAACAAAAGCGAAACAGTAGCAGACTGTCCAGTAACCTTTGCTGTGCAGGTCAGTGTGTGTGCACATTAGAAGAAGAGGGGCTCTGAGCTGGTAGCTGGGAGGCTGGCGTGCAGGGTATACCCTTCGGTTGTTTGAATGGTTATATATTCCTGAGTGCTTCAGTGTACACCCCAAAAAAACAGAGGAATTGGAAGCAAATGCTGTTGAATGATGATGCATGGGGGGGATTGTAATCATTGCAATGAAACAATAGATAGGATGAATGAAAAGCTGATACTCTCCCATGTAAACTATTACTCAATTCACAATAAAAATGAAAATAAAATAAAGAAGCCATTAAATTATTATTATTTTTTTAAATATTAATGTAGAGGAAATACACACACACATACAATGGAGCTTCAAAAAGTTCATGGGAAAAATTCCATTATCTTTTAGTTCCATTTTCCATGAACTTTTAAAGCCCCTTCATACACTTCACAACAACAACATATGTGTGTATCTATATATGTACCTATGCATCTATCTGTGTATCTATCTTTCTATCTATAATATATCATCTACCTATGAATCAACTTATATTTCTGTCTGTCTATCTTTGGGCTTCTAAAAATTCATGAAAAATTCTATTATCTTTCAATTCCAATTTTCTGTGCATGTTTTGAAGCCATCTTGTGTGTGTGTGTGTTCATTGAAATTGGTATCTCCAAATTAAAAAGGTTTGGGAACTTGTATAAATCCATTCAGAAATATTCATTTTTAAGAAAATGTCTTCATGGACAATTTAAACAATTATTGGAAGAGAATAAAAATATTCAAGTCCTAAACAGTTAATTTGATGACATGTTGTTGTTGTTAAGTACCGTGGAGTCCTGCACAGGGTTGGCATGATAAAATCCTAACTTTTCAAATCTTGGAGCAAGTAATTGGAAAGCTTGATATCAAGTTGTAGGTTATAGAATGTTTAAATATACAGGTAAAAATACAAGAAAATAGGCTTCAAGACAAATGAATGTTTGCCAAATAAAAAATCTTGTGAGGTGTTAAAAATGCAAAATAATGTATCTTTTACAACAGTGTTTATATATTCAATATGTATAAATTAATATACATGAGGGGGTTTCAAAAAGTTCAAAGAAAAATTGAATTAAAGGATAATGAAATTTTTATGTGAGTTGTATGAAGTCCTTATACCTACGCATACATATATTTACGCACACTCACACATATATTACATAGAACGTTTAAGATTGAATAGAAGATCATTTTGAGTAGTGATCACAGGTGAGAAGATAAACAGTGAATATTGATTGCCTATGCGAAACTTGGAGATGAGAAAGTTGGGAGACTTCTGTACTACAAAGAATTATGAATATGTTAATGATTTGTAAGAATAGTGAAAAACAAACAAAAATACTTAGGGAGATATATTTTTAAAGGTAATATTTAATTCTGGGTGTTTTATCCTGGGCTTTAAAAGAAAAATCTTTTAGGTATTATAGATCAAAACTACGTAACTTTTTTTCTTTTTAGTTTTTATTGTGAATTGAGTGATACTTTACGTGGGAGAACTTCAGCTTTACACTAATCCTATTGTATTTTGTTTCATTGAATTGACTACAATCCCCTCCATGAATCATCATTCAATAGCATTTACTTCTATTCCCTCTGTTTTATTTTATTTTTTTGGTAATACATAACTTCTTAAAGACAATGAAAATGACTGATGTTCATGTAAGGAAATAATAGGCTATTAGTGGAGTGGTTATTGAGAAGAAACTTAGATTACTAAGGAGTTTTGACTTCTTCCTGAATGTAATGAAAATCTTTTGAATTTATATAAGAAACATTAGATTGATTTTCTCATGTAGGTTGTTGTAGTTAGGTGCCATCGAGTCAGTACCAACTGATAGCGACCCTCTGCAGAACAAACAAAACACTGCCCGGTCCTGGGCTAACCTCACAATTGTTGCCACGCTTGAGCCCATTGGTGCTGCCACATTTGCAGTCCATCTGCTGGGGGTCTTCCTCTTTTTCTCTAATCCTCCAATGTACCAAACATGATATCTCTCTCCAGGGACTGGTGCCTCCTGACAATGTGTCCAAAGTAGAAGAGACAAAGTTTGGCTATATTGGCCTCCAAGGAGCACACTGGCTGTATGTCTTCCAACACAGATCTGTTTGTTCTTTTGGCAGCCCATGGTACTTTCAATATTCTCCTCCAGCACCATAACTCAAAAGCATCAATTCTTCTATGGTCTTCCTTATTCACTGTCCAGCTTTTGCATGCATATGAGGTTATTGAAAATACCATGGCTTGTGTCAGGCACACCTTAGTCCTCAAGCTGACATCTTTGCTCTTCAACCCTTTAAAAAGATCTTGTGTAACAGATTTGCCTAATTCAATACGTTGTCCGATTCCTTGACTGCTGCTTCCATGAGTGTTGATGGTTAATCCAAGAAAAATGAAGTCTTTGACAATTTCAATCTTTTCTCCTTTGATAAGAATGTTGTCTATTGGTCCAGTGGTGAGAATTTTTGTTTTCTTTATGTAGAGATGCAATCCATACAGAAAGCTGTGGTCTTTGATCTTCATCAGTATTTTAAATACTTTTCACTTTCAGCAAGCAAGGTTGTGTCATCTGCTTATCTCAGGTTGTTAATGAGTCTTCCTTCAATTCTGATTCCACATTTTTCTTCATATATCCCAGTTTCTTGGATTATGTGCTCAGCATACAGGTTGAATAATTATGGTGGAAGAACACAACCTTGTCACACACCTTTCCTAATTTTATTCAGTGTTCCCATGTTCTGTTTGAAGAGCTGCGTCTTAGTCCATGTACAGACTCCTCATGAGCACCATAAGTGTTCCGGAACACTTGTATTTTGCAATGTTGTTCATAGCTTGTCATGATCCACATAATCGACGGCCTTTACATTGTCAGTAAAGCACAGGTAAACATCTTTCTCTTATTCTCTGTTTTCAGCCAAGATCCATTAGACGTTAGCAATGATCTCTCTTGTTCCATGGTCTTTTCTGAATCTGGCTTGAACCTCTAGAAGTTCTCTGTCAATGTATGATTGCAGCCATTTCTTTATTACCGCTAGTAAAACTTTACCTGCGTGGGATATCAAAGATATTGTCAGATGATTTCTGCATTCTGTTAGGTCACCTGTCTTTGGAATGGGAAAAATGTGGATTTCTCCCAATAAGTTGGCCAGATAGTTGTCTTCCAAATTTCTGGGCATAGATGAGTGAGTGAGTGTCTCCAGTGCTGCCTCACTTTCTTGAAAGATTTCAATGTATATTCTATCAATTCCCAGTGCCTTGTTCTTTGCCAGTCCCTTCAATGCACCTTTGACTTCTTCCTTCAGTATCATTGGCTCTTGATCATACTCTACCTCTTGAAATGATTGAACATCAACCATGCTGGGGACCAGCCTCGACACAATTATTAGAAGGGTCTCGATAGGAGGATGTGGAGTCGGCAAATGAAAAAAATAAAATAAAATAAAATAAAATAAACTCAAAGAGTCAATGGGTCATTTTGAGTCTCAGGCAGATGATGGTAATGGCTCTCTTCTGATGACTCTCTCTCTGACTGCTGCCTTGACTGTTTGTTTCAAAATTGTTGCTTCTTATATCTCATTTAGAACATACGAAGGAGCTCTGGTAGCGTAGTGGTTACGAATCGGGCTGTGAACCTTAAGGTCAGCGGTTTGAAACTACCAGCCGCTCCGTGGGAGAAAGATGAGGCTTTCTACTCCCGTAAAGATTTACACCCTCGGAAACCCTATACAGGGTCGCTATGGGTTGGACCCGACTTGATGGCACTTAACAACAACAACAACAATGATCTCATAACAGTCAGGTACAAGCAGTTACAAATCAATCAAATATTATATTGTTACATCAACGGTACAGAGGAATACAAGGTCACTAAACATTCCTGTGTCTCTATACTCCTTAGTTACTTCTTAGCTACCGTGATAACGTCTGCCTTCTGTGAGCGACACTCTTTCTTCTCTAATCCTCCCTAAAATGTCTAGTTAATTTTAAACAAAGTTCTACATCTTAATTTCTAACTTCACCAACAACTATTACTTTCTATAGATGTTTACTTACAGCTTACAATCAAAAACATAATTTTTACTATAACTGGTCATATATATAATTGATCAAACAGTAAAAACAAGAACATAAAAGTACCCTAAAGTTTCATAGTTAAGAACAAAGCAGTAATTCTCTCATGCTAACAATTTATCAAAACTTCTAATCAAACTCCTACCTCTGTTCCCAAGCTCTCACTGCCCTTGACTGTCTCCTAAGCTGCTTTCTAAAAGCCTTAATGTCCTTGACTAAAACCACCTGGAATGTTTCTTACAATTTTAAGCTTGAATTGCTAAAACTTTAGCTAGTGTGATTATTTCTAATGTTAAAACTTATTGTTAATGTAAAAAACAATTTTTATAACTACATAAGATTGAATATGGTGTGAAAGTTAATGTTAATGTGAAAGGCAACTATTATAACGTGAGGTTTGTTTAAAGTATCTAATGATTATGTAAGATTTTCTAAAACTTCTTATAAGAAAATCAGAAATAAACTGTTTTTCCAAGGGAGAGCTAGAAACCACGGGTCCTCTGCATGAATTATCCCTTGTAGCTCTGCTAACCAATTGTCGCTCTGCTAAACAGTGAACTTTTCATGCATAAGGCTTCTTGCAGTTCTGCTCCTTGGCAGGATAGCGTCCGCCACAACCATTCGTTTGGTACAGTGACTCTTTGTATTCCGCCCATCTTCTTTTGATGTTTTTTGCATCAATCAGTAATTTGCCCAGAGAATCCTTCAATAAGGAAAACTGAGGCTTGAATTTTTTCCTTCAGTTCCCCCAGCTTGAGAAATGCTGAACGTATTCTCTCCTTTTGGTTTCTAACTCTAGATCTTTGCACATTTCGTTGTAATATTTGATGCTGTCTTCTTGAGCTGACCTTTGAAATTTTCTGTTCATCTCTTGTACCTCTCATTTCTTCCATTTGCTTTAGCATGTCTACATTGGAGAGCAAGTTTCAGAGTCCTTTCTGACGTCCATTTTGATCTTTTCCTTCTTTTGTGTCTTCTTAATGACTTTTTGCTTGCTTCCTGTATGATGTTCTTGATGTAATTCCACAACTTTTCTGGTCTTTGATCTTTAGTGTCTGATTTATCAAGTCTGTTCTTCAAATGATCTCTAAATTCAGGTGGGATATATTCAAATGATCTCTAAATTCAGGTGGGATATATTCAAGATTATATTTTATCTTGTGTGGACTTGTTTTCATTTTCTTTAGCTTCAGTCTGAGTTTGCATATGATTAATTGATGGTCTGTTCCACAATCTGCCCTTGGCCTTGTTTTGGCTGATGATATGGAGCTTTTCTACCTTCTCTTTCCACAGATATAGTAAATTTGATTTCTGTGTATTCCATCTCGTGAGGACCATGTGTAGAGTCAGTCATCTCTTATGCTGTTTAGAAAAGGTATTTGAAATGAACAAATAATTGGTTGTTTTAATATGTCATGGAGTTTGTTCCGATTCAAAGTGACACTATATAGGGTTTCCAAAGCTGTAAATCTTTACAGGTGCAGAAAGTCTCATCTTTTTCCTGCAGAATGGCTAATAGTTTTGAACTGCTCACCTTGAGGTTAGCAGCCAGACTTGTAACCCCTACACTACCAGTGTTTTCCAAATTTCTATCATGTGATCTCCAGCATCATTTCTTTCACCAATGCCATATTTTCCAACTACTGATCCTTCCTCTTTTTTTTTACAACCTTTCTGTTCCAGTCTCCAGTGATTATTGATATATCTTGGTGCATGTTTGATCAATTTCAGATGGAAGAAGTTGATAGAATTCTTCTATTTCATCCTCTCTGGTTTTAGTGGTAGGTGTGTATATTTGAATAATAGTAGTATTAAGTTGTTTTCCCTGTAGGTACGTGAATACTATCACAGACAGTGTTGTACTTCATAACTGATCTTGATATGTTCTTTTTGATGATGAATGCAACACCATTCCTCTTCAATTTGTCATTCCCGACATAATTACTATGAAGTTGCCAGTTTCAAAATGGCCAATACCAGTCCCTTTCAGCTCACCAATGCCTAAGATATCAATGTTTATGCATTCCATTTCATTTTTAACAACTTCCAATTTTTCAAGATTCGTGCTTTGTACATTCCATGTTCTGAATTTCAGTGGATGTTTATAGCTGTTTCTCTTCATTTTGAATTGTGCATAGTAGGTACACCACAAATAAATAGAATTGACAACATTTTTTTTTTTTTTTTTTTAAGGATTAATATAGTTTTTACCAGATCAGCCATGGATAAGGATGGAATTAAGACCTGTGAGGGGAGGACAATCAGATGCTATGTTGTTTTTGTTGTTAGGTGCCATTGAGTTGGTACTGACCCAAAGTGAGCTTATGCACAGCAAAACGAAACACTGCCCAATCCTGGGCCAAACTCACTAATGTTGCTAAGCTTAAGTCTATCGATGCTGCCACTTGGCCAATCCATCTTATTGGGGGTCTTCCTCTTTTTATCTGGCCCTCAACCTTACCAAACATGATAACCTTTTCCAATGACTGCTCCCTCCTGACAATATGTCCAAAGTATGGGAGATTAAGTATGGCCATCTTGGCCTCTAAGGAGCACTCTGGCTGCACTTCTTCTAAAATGGATCTATTGGTTCTTTTGGCAGCCGATGGCACTTTCAGTATTCTCCTCGAACACCATAACTCAAAGGCATCATTTCTTCTACGCTCTTCCTTATTCACTATCCAGCTTTTGCATGCATATGAGGTTATTGAAAACACCATGGCTTGTGTCAGGCATACCTTAGTCCTCAAGCTGACATCTTTGCTCTTCAACACCTCATAGGTAATGAGAAATTCTTGCCCTCCTCCTAAGACGGTGACTAAGAAGGACTAGTGGAGACTATTGCCCAGTTATACTCAAGTCAACCCCAGAATAGTATTAGTGAAGTTGTATTAGCTCAAACTCACACACCGGCCTAGCAGTAGCAAGGGATCAGCAGAGTTCAAGTGGGGAACTTGAACTTCTACCTCCACTTGCTAGTAAATAGATGATTGTCAAAGAAAATTAGCTTAAAACAGAAGATTTAAATAAGTCTTATAGCAGAGTCCTGGTTTGGTGCTGTATGGTAATCGCTGGACTGCTAACTGCAAGGTCAATAGTTCAAACCCACCAGCTGCTACTCAGAAACCCTATACCAGGGTTGCTATGAGTGTGCACTGACTTGGTGGCATTTAAAAACAGCAGCAATAGTCTTGTAACAATACTGAAATAACTACATTTTAATAAAAAATCACTAATCATGCCAAGAACTGGGAAGATGTCAAAACGAATGATAAAAGTCAACCAATAAGTGGCAACACTAAAATGACAAAAGATGTTACAATTGCTTCCAAGGAGCAATCTGAATATACTTCCAAAACAGATTTCTTCATTCATCTGACATTCCATCGTATATTCAATATTCTTTCTCAGCACCATAATTCAACTGCATCAATTCTTCTCTAGTCTTCCTTATTCATTGACTACCTTTCAAATGCACTTGATGTGATTAAAAATATCATGACTTGAATTAGGCAAACCTTAATCCTCAAAGCTAGGTTTTTGATCTTCAACACTTTAAAGAGATCTTTTGCAACAGATTTGCCTAATGCAATGTTGTTTGATTTCTTGACTGCTGCTTCAATGAGAGTTGCTTGTAGATTTCAGTAAAACAAAATATTTGATAGCCAATCTTTTCTCCATTTATTTTGTAATTTATTGGTCTTAATGTGAGGATTTTTTTTCCCCCTTTACAATGAGGTGTGATTCATACTAAAGGTTTTAGTCTTTGATCCTAATCAGTAAGTGCTTCAAGTTCAAGTGCTTACAGTAAGCAAGGTTGTGTCAGCTGCATACCACAGGTTGTTAATGAGCCTTCCTCCAATCCTTATGCCACATTCTTCATGTAGTCCAGCTTGTCAGATTATTTTTTTCTGCATGTAGATTGAATAAATTTGGTAAAATGATAAAATCCATATGTACATCTTTATTGATTTTAAATCACTCAGTAGCCATTGTTCTGCTCCAATAACTGCCTCCTGGTCTATGTACAGGTTCCTCGTAAGCACAAAAATTGTTCTTCACAATGTTTTCCATAGATTGTTATGATCCATATGGTAAAATGCATTTGCATAGTTAATAAAACACAAACTCTATTCTGGTATTCTCTGCTTTAGGCCGTGGTCCCTCATATGTTTATATGCCTTATTTCAAGTCCTTTTCTGAATCCAGCTTGAATTTCTAGCAGCTGCTTATTGATGTACTGTTCCAACCCTTATGAATTATCTTCAGCCAAATTTTATTTTACTTGCATTTGATATTAATGACATTGTTCATTAATTTCTGCATTCCACTGGGTCACCTTCTTTTTGAATGTGCACAAATACGGATCTCTTCTTGTTGATTGGCCAGGTGTAATTATCCTCCAATTTCTTTTCATACAGTGGGGTGCCTCCCAATGCTACATTAATATGTTGAAACATTTTAATCTGTATTCCTTCTATTACTGGAGACTTGTTTTTCCAGTGTAGCTTGCGGTTTCTTCCATCAATACCATTGGTTCTTGATTATATGCTACTACTTGGAATGGTTGAATATCAAGTAATTCTTTTTGGGATATTGTTGTTGCTATGTGCCTACCAGTCAGTTCTGACTCATAGCCACCTTGTATAGGGTTTCTAAAGAGTAGCTGGTGGGTTTGAACTTCTGGCCTTGTGGTACACAGTCTTGTGCTGATCCTACAACACCACAGCAGGAGTCCAGTGGCTGTGTATTCTTCCATCTTTTTTTTTTTTTTTTCCCCTCCAAATTCTTTTGCTGCCTCCTGTATCAATCAGTATTTTGCCCTTTTAATGTTTCTATATTGCAAATTGAGGTTTGAAGTTTTTCTTCAGTTCTTTAGTTTGACAGATGAGCAGTGTATGCTTCCCTTTTGGTCTTTGCACATTGCACTATAATACTTTACTTTGTCTTCTTGAGCTGCTCTTTGAATTTTTTGGCTTATCATTTCTTCTATTCACTTTTAGCTACTCTATGTTCAAGAGCAAGTTTCCAAATCTCTTCTGATTTCACTTTGGTCTTTTATTTTTTTCTTGTCTTTTTGATGACCTTTTGCTTTCTTCATGTATTACACTTTTGATGTCGTCCCACAATTCCTCTGGTCTTTTTGTTATTAGTATTTAATCCATCAATCTGTTCTTGAGATGGTCTTTTATTTCTGGTGGAATAAACACAAGGTCTTATTTTGGCTCTCATGGACTTGTTTTAATTTTCCTAATAGCCTGAACTTGCATATGAGCAATTAATGATCTGTTCTATAGTTACTTCCTGGCCTTGTTTTGGCTGATGATATTGAGCTTAGCCAACATACCCTAACAAATATAGAAGTGATTTGTGTATATTCTATCTGGTGAGATCCACATATGCAGTTGCTGTTTTATTTTGTTGAAAAAAGGGTATTTGCAATGAATAAGTCATTGGTCTTGAAAATTCTAGCATGCGATCTCCCAGCATTATATTTATTATCAAAGCCAAATTTTACAACTCCAGATCCTTCCTCTTTGTTTTGAAAGTCTTTTGCATTCTTTTGTTGTTGTTGTTGTTGTTGTTGTTAAGTGCCATCGAGTCGGTTCCGACCCATAGCGACCCTGTACAGGGTTTCCGAGGGTGTAAATCTTTACGGGAGTAGAAAGCCTCATCTTTCTCCCGCGGAGCGGCTGGTAGTTTCGAACCGCTGACCTTAAGGTTCGCAGCCCGATTCGTAACCACTACGCAGGTGTTGTCAAATCAGTTCCAACTCATAGCGACTCTATGCACAACAGAACAAAACACTGCCTGGTCCTACTCCTCTTCACAATTGTTACGTTTGAACCCATTGTTGTTGTCAGTGTGCCAGTCCTTCTCATTGTGGACTCTTTTTCACTGACCTTTATCTTTACCAAGCCTGGTGTCCTTCTCCAGGGCCACTCCTTAGAACATTTGTAAAGTATGAGAGTCAAAATCTTGCCAATCTGATTTCTAGGAACATTCTAGCTATATGTCTTCCAACATAGATTTGTTTGTTCTTCTGGAAGTCCATGATTTAATATTGTACTCCAACACCATAATTCAAATACATTATTAATTCTTCTGTGGTCATCCTTATTAATTGTTCAACTTTCATGAGCATATGAGGTTATTGAAAATACCATGCTTGGGTCAAGCACACCTTAGTTCTCAAATTGATCTCCTTGCTCTTGAACACTTTAAAGGGATTGTGTGCAGAAGATTTGCCTAATGCAATACGTCATTTGATTTCTTGACTACTTCTTCCATAAATGCAGTTTATGGATCCAAGCAAAATGAAGTCTTCCACAGCTCTAACCTTTTCTCTGTTTATTATGATGTTATTTGTTGGTCTAGTGGTGTGGAATTTTGTTTTCTTTACATTGATATGCAATGCAGTGGTCTTTGATCTTCATCAGTAAGTATTTTAAGTCCTCTTCACTTCCAGCAAGCAAAGTTGTATCATCTTCATATTTGCATATCACAGGTTGTTAATGAGTCTTCCTCCATTCTAATCACTAATTATCACAAATGCATCATGAATGCATGTTTGATCAATTTCAAACTGAAGAATTGGTAGAATTCTTCATCATTGACTTTAATGGTTATGCACAAGTTTGAGTAATAGTCCTATTAACTGGTCTTCCTTGTAGGTACATGGATATTATCTTATCAATTATAGTGTTTTACTTAAAAATAGATCTGGAGATTTAAAAAAAAATTTTGGATGATGAATGTGATGCCATTCCTCTTCAATTTGTCATTCTGACATAGTAAATCATATGATTGTCTAATTAAAAATGGCTAGTATCAGTCTATTTTACCTCACTCATATCTAGGATATAGATGTGTTACACTGTGTTTTTGATCACTTACAATTTTCCTTGATTCATACTTTGTACATTTTATATTGTGATTATTATTGGACATTTATAATGGTTTCTCCTCATTTGAGTTGCGCCCCATCAGAAATTGAAGGTCTCTAAAGTTTAATTCCATCCATATCAGTGAGATAGACTCTACTTTGAGTAAGCAACTCTTCCTCAAATGTATTTTGAGTACCTTTATACCTAAAGGACTAATCTTCTGGCACTATATCAGATATTGATCCATGGCTGCTCATAAGGTTTTCAGTGGCTAGTCTTTCAGAAGTGGTTTACTTCTCCTTCTTCCTGCTCTGTTTTAGCTTGGGATTTCTACTGACACTTGTTTACCATGGGTGACTATACTGGGATTTGAAATACCAGTGTCATGGCTTTTGTTATCACAGCAACATGCAAGCCACTACAGGATAAACTGACAGATGAGTGATGGCTCATAATCAAGAAAAGGAGGCCTGGTTGCACAATGATTTTTGTATTTGAAAACAAAAGGTTGGTCATTTGAACTCCCCAGCTGTTTTATGGAAGAAAGATGTGACAGTCTGCTTCCATGAAGATTACTGCCTTTGAAACAGAGCAATTCTACTCTGTCCTGTTGAGTCATTCTGAGTTGAATCTAGTTGACAGCAACGGGTTATGGTTATCAAGACTATATGTATTGACTGTACACTAGATGTGCAGATAAATGGAGCAGAAGAGAACAGTTAAACATAGATCCACATAAATGTTCTGAACTGAAATCTGATAGAAAAGCAATTAAATGGAAGAAATATAGCCTTTTCAATAAATGGTGCTAGAGAATTTGGAAATCATATGCAAAAAAATCTTGATCTAACTGCAACACCAAATACAAAAATCAATTCAAAATGAGTAATGGAGTTAAGTGTCAAATGTAAAGCTATAAACGTCTTCAGAAACAAAAAGTAGATGAAGACCTTTGGAAAGATAGACAAAAACTTTTGGCTCTGATACTATAAACATAATTTAAAAAAGAAATTATTGACAATTGTACTTCATCAAAATAAAAACCAAAACCATATGCTCTACAAATAATTCTGCTAATATGAATAGATAAAAATGGAAAATGGGGGAAAATATTTGCAAACCACATATTATACAAAAGATTAGTACTTATAAAATGACCTCTCAAAGCTCAGTAAATAAAAAAATTAATTATATAATTAACAAAATCATAAAGAAGAATTACACATAAATGACGAATAAGTATATGTGAAACGAAAACAACAGAAATTCAAGCCTGTTGCCATGGAGTCAATTTTGACATTGTTGTTAAGTTCTGTATTTGTTGTTGTTGTTAAGTGCCGTCGAGTCGGTTCTGACCCATAGCCACCCTGAACAGGGTTTCCGAGGCTATAAATCTTTGCGGGAGCAGAAAGCCTCATCTTTCTTCCGCAGAGCAGCTGGTAGTTTCGAACTGCTGACCTTGCGGTTCACAGCCCAATTCGTAACCACTATGCTACCAGAGTTCTGTATAGTCTATTCCAATTTATGATGACCCTGCATAGTGTTTAAGGAGCAGCTGGCAGGTTTGAACCACCAGCCTTATGGTTTAAACTGACCTTGCAGTCTAGTGACCCCTGTTATTGTTGTTGTTGTTGTTATGTGCCATGGAGTTGGTTCCAACTCATAGCGACCCTGTACAGGGTTTCCAAGGCTGTAAATCTTTATGGGAGCAGAAAGCCTCATCTTTCTCCTGCAGAACAGCTGGTAGTTTCGAACTGCTGACCTTGCGGTTTGCAGCCCGATTCGTAACCACTATGCTACCAGAGCTCCTAATGACCCCTGTAATATAGAGAAAAACTGTCCCATAGGATTTCTAGTACTGTGATCTTATGAAAACACACTTCCACATGTTTCTCTTATGGAGCTACTGGGTGGGTTTGAGCTACTGACTTTTCATTTATTAGCTTAGTTTTTAGTCTCTGTGCCACCAGGTCTCCTTCATTACCCATTGTTGTTGTGTGCTGTAAAGTTGGTTCCATCTCCTGTTGTTGTTTATTAAGTGCTGTTTAGTCCGTTCCAACCCAAAGTGACCCTGTATAGCCTTTGGGAGGAGCAACTGTGAGCTTGAACCACCAACTTTGCTTAGGGACTCTGTATAAAGTTTCCAAGAGTGACTGTTGGTTTAAACTGCTGACCTTGTAGTTGTAGTTCAGCGTTTATATTACAGCACATACAAGGGTTCTCAGTAACCATTTGGGAATAAAACCACAAAGAGATATCTTTACCTACCCATTTTGTTGTTTTGTGACATCCAGTCAGTTCTAACTCATAGAGACCTCTGATAGGTTTGAACTGCCGACTTTTCGTTCAGCTGTCCACTACTTATCTTATAGCACCACACCAGTGTCCATACACTTATTAGATTAACTAAAATCAAAAATATTGACAACACCAAGTTCTGACAAGTATTCAGAGAAACTGGATCTATCATACATTGCTGGTTGGAACAGTGAGTCTTGAGAAGAGGTTGGCAGTTTCTTAAAAATCTAAACATGCAACTACCATAATATTCAACCACTGTACTACTGGGCAGTTATCCAAGTTATCACACTGAAACCTGGACACAAATGTTTAAAAGCATTTTCAAAATAGCCAAAAAGCTCAGATGTCCTTTTATAGGAAAATGGTTAAATGAACTGGTATATCCATACTATAAAGTATTACTCAGCAATCAAAAGGAATGGACTATTGTACATACAACAACTTGACTAAATCTCTAGAGACTTAAACTATTTATATAAAATTATTTAAACAATAGAAAAAATGAATTTCATTGTCTAATATAGTTAGTCTACAAAATTTTATTATATGACTACTATTTTACAATTTAATTCTTTGCACTGGGTTTTTAATGTTGAAGGTAATAAAATGTCCTCCCTCTGAAAGCTTTTATTCTTTATCTGATGTAAACAGTAAAATGCAATATATATACACACACACACATTAAGTAGATAATTTCATGTAATGGTAAGTTTTATGAAGTATTAGAATAGGATAAAGAGGGAGTTACTGGCAGGGGAAGGGGGTGTGGAGGAGAGAATAGGAGAATGATGACCATTAGAATGAGACACTGAGTTGAGACATGAATAGGCAAAAGAACAACATCATTCAAAGAACATGAGTATGATAGGCAAAACAAACAACAAATATAAAATTCCTGCAACTGGATTCTTCTAAGCATCTGAAGGAGTCCTGGTGTGGTGTTTTGGGATAAGTCACTGGACCACAAGGTCAGTTTGAACTGCAAGTTTGATTTGAATCACAAGGTCAGCGATTCAAACTCACCAGCTGCTCCTTGGAAATCTTGCACAGAGTTGCTCTGAGTTGGAACCAACTCGACAGTACTTAACAACAACAAGCTTCAGAAAAATGTTAAATATGGCTAGAGCATTGCGAATGAAGGGAGTAATAGAGGGAGACGATGCTATAAAGTTAGGTGAACTGGCTGCTGTATAGAGCACGGGCAGTTGAAGCAAGAGTCAACGTTGCTACAGTAGAAAAGGCAAGAAATAATGGTGGGATGAATTTGTTTCTTCTTTGTGAAGATGGTGAAATATGGTCACATTTAAGATACTGTTTGACAGTATGGTCAAAAGGATTTACTAATGGGCTGGGTGAGAATTGTGAGTGAAGAGATAGATCCAAGGATAACTTTTAGCATGTTGTTGTTAGGTGACATTGACTCGGTTCCAACTCACAGCGAACCTATGCACAGCCTGATCCTGGGCCAACCTCACTACTGTTGCCACGCTTAAGTCCATTGATGCTGCCAATTGGCTAATCCATCTTGTTGGGGGTCAACTCTACATTAAGGAGGCAGCTCTTTCTCCAGTGGCATTTTGAGTGCCTTCCAACATGAGGGGCTCATTTTCCTGCACTATATCTAACAGTGTTTTTCTGCTATTCATAAGGTTTTTAGTGACTAAATATACAGAAGTAGTTCGTCACTCCTTCTTCCTAGTCTGTTTTCATCTGGAAGCTCATCTGAAACCTGTCCACCATGGGGTATCCTGCTGGTGTTTAAAATACCAGTGGCATAGCTTTCAGAATCACAACAACTCACAAGTCACCACAGTATGACAAACTGACAGATTGGCAGTATTCAAATAAATAAATAGAACTAGAGCTTTGGTAGTGTAGTGGTTACGAATCGGGCTGCGAACCTTAAGGTCAGCGGTTCGAAACTACCAGCTGCTCCACAGGAGAAAGATGAGGCTTTCTACTCCCGTAAAGATTTACACCCTCAGAAACCCTATACAGGGTCGCTATGGGTTGGAACCGACTCGATGGCACATAACAACAACAACAAATTAGAAGTAATGCACAAAAATATTAATAGAGATGTCTCTGGATGACTTTATTATGTAACATTTTCATTTTCTAAGTTTATTTATCTTCTGTAATGAATAAGACCTGATATAGCACTGTAGGAATAAGCATTAGACTACTAATTGCAAGGCCACTCCTTGGCGACACTATACAGGGTTGTTATGAGTTAGAACTAACTAGACAACCCTCAACAACAACAATACCAATGAATGTATTTTCCTGTGGAAATAAGCAAAGAAAAATATATTTTTTTAAATATATGAACAAGTATTTATAAAGATTGGAAACACAGTGGCTCCATAGTATAAGCACTGGATTGTGAACCACAAGGTCAGCAGTTCAAGCCCACCATCTGTTTCTGTGGAGAAAAATGAGACTTTCTGTTCCCAGCAAAGATTTAAAGCCTTGGAAACCCTATATAGGATAACTGGGAGTCAGAATTGACTTTATGATATTTAACAACAACATTTATAAAGATGTTTTGAAAGTCACACTGGAATTTTTCTAAGCTCCAAAATTACCTAAATTTCTAGAGTATTTATTTGGAAATAGATGCCCCTTTTGCACAAGAGCAAAATACACAAAAGGAAACAAACAAAAACCTATGTTAAAGAGAAAGGCTGAGCTTCAATTGTTTTTTAAAAGGTGATTTGTTCTTTCCTCCATATTTACATAAGAATAAGAAAGGGTGATACAAAGAAAAATGGTATATGAATCCTAAATTTTAGCTTTCCTAGATGATTTAAATGAGCCCTGGTGCCTCAGTGGTAAAGTGCTAGATGGATGTCTAAACGAATGGTACATGGAACCCACCAGATACTCTGTGGGAGACAGATGAAGCAGTCGTCTTTATAGCTGACAGCCTTGGAAACGATATTTTTGTTCTACTCTGTACTATTGGGTTACTACAAGTTGAAATTAATTTGATGTGAATGCTTTTGGTTTTTGCCTTAGATGGCTTAACCACTATTCATTTATCAGGTTGTCATATTGTGATGGCTTATGTGATACTGGAAGCTATGTGACCAATACTTCATATACCAACAGGGCCGTCCCTGGTAGACTGGTTTCAGCAAAGCTTCCAGATTAAGACAGACTTGGAAGAAAGGCCTAGAAATCTATATCTCAAAATTAGCAAATGAAAATCTTGTGGATCACAATAAAACATTGCCTACTTTGCTAGCTTTGAGTATGCCACTAGTTGAAATAAATTGTTAGAGGAGTGCATCATTTTTGGTGAAGCAGAGGGCCAGCAAGTGTGAAGGCAACCTTCCATGAGATGGATTGGCACAATAGCTGTGACGTATCAGCCTGTGTGAGGATGGTCCATCACCAGGCAGAAGTTTCTTCTGTTTACATAAAGTTGCTATGAGTTGAGATGACTTGATGATGGCTGTCTTTCCCTATCTATCTCTATGGTTTAAGAGTGAAACTGGATCTCATTATATGTAAATTAGTACAGAATAGTGGAATTCAATATGGATATCTAATCCATAAAGCAGCTTCATCTTTGACTTTGACTTTGAATTTTTATCTTTGTTTATATTCTTAAATATTTCATGTATTAAGTGATGTATCTCAACCATGGCATTACTAATAATTGGGCCAGATATTTTTGCCCCCTCAATGTTTTTTAAAAAAATAATCCTAATTTAAAATTTTTTGCTTAGTGTTGTGGTCTCTTCTTTTTTTAATTTCCGTCTTCTTACTGCTCAGTATCAAAAGCACAGGCCTCCTTCCTATTAATTGAAGATTTGACACCAAATCTCTCTTTTCCTTTGAAATAAATATAAAATTGTGGTGCCATGGAGATTGGGTGAAACCCCCAAACTGTTTCCCTGAAATCGTTTTTAAACATTAAATCAAATAGTCCCTGATGTCTCCTTAAAACCAAACAATAGTTGTGTTGTTACTGAGTGTCATCAAGTCGATTCTGACTTGGAGTAACCTTGCGTAGGGTTCCCGAGGAGCGGCTGGTGAGTTTGAACCACCAACCTTGAGTTCAAACCAACCTTGCAGTCCACAGCATTATCTTGCAGTGCCACAGCCAACAAAGAATGGCTGCCTTAAGCATTTTGCTATTTTGAGAATGGTCTGTATGGAATCAGATTGACAACGAACAGCAACTGAAAAGTTTAGATAGGGAACTTGGGATGGAACAGTGAGTTTATGTTAATGGAGAATGAATAGGTCAGAAAAGGAGTGTAAGAATGGTTACATAACTTGAAGAATGTCACTGAATTATACATACAGAAATGATTGAATTGTTGTACATATAGAAACTATTGAATTGGCATACAGTGTTCTCTGTTTTTTTATCTATATTCTCACCAAATCAACCCCACTGCTGTCTAACTCATAGAAACCCTGTAGGACAGAGTAGAATTTCCCTACAGATGTTTCATAGTTATAAATCTTTACACATGCAGACTGTCATCAGTTTCTCCTTTGCAGTGGCTGGTCGGTTCAAACTGCCAGCATTTTGGCTAGCAGCCAGATGCTTTAACTACTGTATCACTAGGACTCCTCTATATATTCTTAACACCAACAAAAAATAAATTATTTAAAAGATGAGAATAGTTCATTTAACTGGTTGATGATTAAGTAGACTTTTTGTTGGTACTTTTGTTTTTTCCTTCTCAAAAATTTCTGTGCTATTAAACTATTGTTATTCAAAGATAACTTTTTAAATTGTTTAATAGCACTTGATTCAGGAGAGTACTTTAAAACTTGAAAACTGAATATAGCATTTTCCATGTTCCCCAAGTGATCCTTAGAAATACTGACTTAAAACGATACCAAATCTTTGCTAGTTGCCTCACAAAGAATCTGTTTTTTGTGACTAACACAGTGAACATAATATTAAATGATTTGTCAACAAATTTAATCTAATGAATGATGACTTCATGTGTCAGACTAGAACTGTGCTCCACAGGATTTTCAATGGCTGATTTATTTTAGAAGGAGAGCACCAGTATTTTCTTTTGAGGTACCTTTGGGTAAACTTGAACCACCAACTGCTGAGCTTGGTAACTGCATGGCTCAGGGACTCTGAAAACAATATTAAGGATGTAATATACTTGTAGACCACCATACATCTGTCAGTTTGTCGTACTGGGTGTTGGCTTCTATGTTCATATGATGTTGAAAGTTATGCCAATGATATTTCAAATATCTGTAGGGTCATTGATGGTAGGCAGGTTTCAGTGGAGTTTACAGGCTTAAGATGAGGAAGAAAGGTCTGACATTTTGCTCCTGAAAACTTTCCAGTGAAAATCCTAAAGGCCATTATAAAATATCGTCTAATGCAGTGTTGCAATAATAGACTTCCATACCAAGAATTGTGAAGATGTTGTAGGATCATGCAATATTTCATTCTATTGATCCTGTGTTGCTATGAATCAGCTGATTCAGTGTCAATTAACAACTGTAACATGCTTTCTAAAGGAATAAAAAGGAAAAAAAAATTGGTTTATTCTATTTGAAATAAATACAATTGTTGAATTGATCATGTTGAACTTTTCAAAGATACAGAGAAAATATATGGAATAGATGATAGAACTGAGGGACCAAATACGTTTTGAAGAAATGGAAGTAAGAAAGGAAGGAAACAAATATAGGAGATGTTTAGACTATGAAATTAATGTAAAAAAATTATTGGCGTAATTACATGTGAGCGGTCTTCGAAAATTTTGTGGAAATGCATATTATGAAAAAACTATGCATGGTTACCAAATTGTGTTTGCACCCAAACAACTCATCTTAACTTGCTAAAACATGTCTAAACATGATCTGGTTTGGAGAAGATGTAAGTTTGAAAAGGGCCTCTACCAGAGCAACATGAATTCTGCTAAAATTGAAGCAAGAACAAACATCACATTTATGGTGAAGCTTGGGTGGAAGAATGGTGAAATCATTGATACTTTATGAAAAGTTTGTGGGGACAGTGCCCCAAAGATATCAGCAATATTCAAATGGATAACTCATTTTAAGAAGGGGCAGATGATGTTGAAGGTGAAGCATGAAGTGGCAGATCATTCACATCAGTTTGCGAGGAAAAACATCTTTCTAGTCATCTAATTTAAGAGGACTGACGGTTAACAGAATTAGTAATAGCCAACACCATAAATAGCTCAATTTGTTTAGCTTTAGCTTATACATTTTTGCTGAAAAATTAAAGTGGACAAACTTTCTGCTCATTGACAGCCAAACTGTTGTGTCCAGATCAGTTGCAGAGAAGAGCACAGCTTTCAATTAAAAATGTAAACTTGTGGGATCAATATCCTGAAATATTTCTTAGATGAATTATAATAGGAAATGAAACATGGTTTTGCCATTATGATCCTGAAGACAAATAACCATCAAAGCAATGGCTACAAAGATGTGGAAGTCATCCAGTCAAAGCAAAAGTAGACTGGTAACGAACATTGGGAATGGCAATAGATTTTGTGGGTGCTCAGGGAATTCTGACTATGAAGCAGAAAAACACCCTGAAAGCTACATCACAAAACCCTTTTCCACCACAACACTCATTCCTGTTTTCAAACAGGAACTATTTTGCCAAAGTTTTGATGAGAAACCACTAGGCATCTACCTTACAGTCATGATTTGACTGACTTCTTTTTGTTTTCTAACATCAAAAAAATTCTTTAAAGGGAACCCATTTTTCTTCAATTAATAATGTGAACCAACTAAATGACGTGATAAGATTACCAGGACCTTCAATTCTTTGTTCTTGTTAAATGCAGTTGAGTCAGTTTAGACTCACAGTGACCCTGTTTCCAAGGATTTCCAAGCCTGTAAATCTTGGCAGGAGCAGAAAGTGTCAGTTCTTTGTTGTTGTTAAATGCTGTTGAGTCACTTCCAACTTATAGTGACCCTATGCACACCAGAGTAAAACACTGCACCAGCCTTACAATTGTTGTTACATTCTTACCCATTGTTGCTGACACTGCGTTCATCCATCTTGTTTGGGATTTTCTTCTTTTTTGCTGACCCTCTACTTTTCCAGACATGATGTCCTTCTCCAAGGACTAGTCCATAATGACAACATGTCCAAATTATGAGAGACAAAGTCTCCGACCTCCTTTCTTTCAAGGAACATTCTAACTGTGCATTTCTCAATACAGATTTGTTCGTTCTTCTAGAAGTGCCTGATACTTTCAGTATTCTTTACCAACACAAAAATTCAAATGCCATAGATTCTTCTCAGGTCTTATTTATTGCGCAACTTTCACATGCATATGCAGTTATTGAAAATATCTGCACATGGGTCAGGTCAGGTACAACTTAATCCTCAAATGGACATCTTTGCTCTTCAACACTTTAAAGACATCTTGTGAAGTAGATGGGCCTAATTCAATACGTCATTTGATTTCTTGACTGCTGTCTCCATGAGTATTAATTGTGGATCCAAGCAAATTGAAGCCTTTGGCAACCTCAGTCTTTCCTCCATAGATCATGATGTCATTTATTGGTCCATTTGTAATTTTTTTTTTTTCTTTTTTTACATGGAAGTGCAACCCATAAGGAAGGCTGTAGTCTTTGATAGTCACCAGCAAGTATCTCAAATGTTCTTCACTTTCAACAAGCAAGGTTGTATCATCTGCATATCACAGTTTGTTAATGAGTCATCCTCCAATCTGATGCTAAATTGTTCTTCATATAATCAAATTTTGAGATTATTTGCTCAGCAAATCATCCTGACATGATTTTAGACCATCCAGAACCCTCCCTTGTTCTATTCAAACAACTGTTTCTTGGTCGATGTACAGGTTCCTCAGGAGCACAATGAAGTGTTCTGAATATCCATTCTTCACACTGTCCATAACTTGTGATCCAAACAGAAGTACACAACTTTCTGGTATTTGCTTTCAGCTAAGATCCATCTGATGCCTGCAATGATATTCCTTGGTCCACATCCTCTTGGGAATCTGCCTTGAATTTCTGGCTGCTCACTGTCCATATACTACTGCAACCAATTTAAAATGCAGTTCAGCAAAATTTAACTTGCATGTGATATTAATGATATTGTTTGATGATTTCTACGTTCCATGGGGGTCACCTTTCTTTCAAATGGACACAAATATGGATCTCTTCCAATCAATTGGCCAGGTAGTTTTCCAAATTTCTTGGCATAGATAAGTGAACATCTCCAGTGCTGCATCAGTTTGTTGAAATGTTTTCAATTTTATTTAATTGATTTCAGGATCCTTGTATTTCCACCAGGACATTCAGTGCTGCTTGAACTTCTTCCATCAATACCATCAGTTCTTGATCATATCTTAAAATGACCGGACATCCTCCAGTTCTTTTTGGTACAGTGACTCTGTATATTCTTTCAAACCTCTTTTGATATTTCCAGCACAGTTCAATATTTCACCCTTGTGATTGTTGCTAAGTGCTGTCTTGTCAATTCTGACTCATGTTGTTTTTATGTACTATCGAGTCAGTTCCTACTCATAGCGGCCCTATACAGGATTTCCAAGGAATAGCTGGTAGGTTTGAACCACTGACCTTGTGGTTCACAGTTGACTACATATCCTATGCTCCACACCTGTTCATTTTCTCCATAGGATCCTTCAGTATTGCTAATCAAGGCTGGGACTTTCTCTTCAGGTCTTTCAGCTTGAGAAATGCCAGGCATGTTCTTCCCTTTTGGTTTTCTTACTCCAAGTCTTTGTACTTTCATTGTAATATTTGACTTTGTCTTTTCAAGCAGCCCTTTGAAAATTTCTGTCCAGCTCTTTTACTCCAACATTTATTCCAGTTGCTTTAGCTTCTGTATGCTCAAGAACAAGTTGCAGAGACTCTTTTAACATTCACTTTGGTCTTTTCATTTATTTGTGTGTTGTTTTATTTTAATGACATTTTGATTTCTTGGTGTATGATTTTATGTCATTCCACAGCTTTCCTTGTTTTCAATCATTCTTGTTGAATGCATTTTTAGAATTGTTCTTGAGATGGTGTCTAAGTTCAGTTGGTATAAAATCAAGATCCTATTTTGTCTCTTCTGTAGCATTCCTTTGCTATTCATAAGGTTTTCAGTGGCTAACCATCAGAAGTGATCTGCCTTTCCTTCTTCCTTATCTTTCTTAGTCTAAAAACACACCTGAAACCTCTCCACCATGGATGATACTGCAGGTATTTAAAATACTGGCTGCATAGCTTCCAGTATCACAGCATCACACAAGTACCACAGTAGATAAATTGAACAATGAGTAGTAGCTGGTAACTGGTTAGTATCAGATAGTAATTGGGTGGCATAGTTGCTTACAAAAGTGTCTTAATGGAACTTTATGTTAAGAAATTTTACATATTTTTAAAATCTTTTGATTTTTCCACAAACTTTTTGAAGTTACCTCATATAATTTGAACATAATATCATTTTAGAAGTTGTTTTATAGCTGCGCTTGCTGGTAGAATGCACAGCTCATTACCTTATTGCTGTCAAGTTAATTGCTATTCATAATGACAATAAAGGACAAATAGACTTATCTCACAGGATTTCCAAAGCTGTAAATCTTAATGGAACCAGGCAGTCAAATCTCTCTCCCTTAGAACAGCATCTTTTGGTTAACAGTCAATCACGTAACAACTGTGCTACCTGGGCTCCTGGAACACACAGCACTCTCCTTCCTATGAATCATGTTACAAAAGTCCTCACTACTCTTCTTTTAAAATGTTTTGTTGAACTTATTACCAGTCATAGTAATTTTTTAGTTTGAACTGCAAGGTCAGTGGCTCAAACTCACCAG
>NW_006408520.1:52099148-52108553 GCF_000296735.1 Chrysochloris asiatica
GCACATAACAACAACAACAAATGAACTGTTTAGTATATTCTCTCTTATTGTTAGACTGTTTTTTCTAAGCATCAACGAATACTGGTATAAGATATTGTAGAAGTTCTATTTAAACTCTAGAGTACTATGTCATTTAAAATAATATTATAAAACGAGAGTACTTTGTCATTTTAAATAATATTTTTTACCTCACAACAAACCAAAGAGATGGTACCTTTATTATCTCCAACTTTCAAATTATGAAAACAAAGTACAGATAAATTACTTAGCCTAGATTTTAAAATGAAGAAGTAGTAGAATTTGCAGCCTTTTTCCAGAACCATTTCTCATGTGGTGGAAAATATGCATTACTTCCCTCTTAAAAAGGATACTTCCATTTGTTTACAGATATCAAATCCTTACGTAAGTTTTCAGTAATATCTTCATTAGCATTTTGCAAGGTAATTTTTTTAGGACATCAGAAAGCACAAACACTGGAAGTTGCTTATTTTATGGCAGGGAGTCTAAGCAGATTGTTATTCTGTTTAGCTCCTTAAAGAGAATAAATGTTTCATTCCTCAGTGGAATGTGGTTGAGTCCAGTCATCTAAATCCTCTCTTATATTCTTTTATTTCACTGCTCTCTCTCATCAATGACTTGATGTCATTTTATGTATTTGCATGCATTCATCCTACATGTACACGTGCACGCACACACACACACACACACACGTACACACACACACACAAGCACCGTAAGCCTAAATGCAATGAACAAAGAAACACAAAGACAAGAGGAAATAATATTTATACTTGTTCTTGATAAGTGCCATTGAGCTGGTTCTGACTCATAATGACCTTGTATAGCGTTTCTGAGGAGCAGCTACTGAGTTTGAACTGCGACCTTGTGGTTCACAGTTAAGTGCTGATCCTATAGTGCCAGCGGTCCATATCTATACTAGAAATTAGTAATGTATAACATTTTAAATGGAAGATTAAGTCCTAGAGTGGTTCTAGATGAAAGGTTTTTTTTTTTTTTTTGTAACTATTATGGACTCCTGATGTGGCATTTTAGGGTCAGCACTGAACTGCAAACCACAAGGTCAGCAGTTCAAACCCACCATCTGCTCCTTGTAAACCCCATAGAGTCGCTATGAGTTGGAACCTACTCAAAAACACTTAACAGCAACAACAACATTGTAACAATGAAGGAGTCCTGGTGGCACTATGGGCCAGGCATGGGGCTACTAACTACAAGATTGACTGTTCAAACCCACGTGCCATTCTGAGGGAGAAAGATACAGCTGTCTACTTCCATGATGATTTACAGTCTTGGAAACTCTATAAAGGGTCTCTGTGAGTCACAATTGACCTGATGACAGTGAGCTTGATTATTTATTCTATTACAAAAATGGTACTGGATTAAAGGAAGAAACTCAGGCTTTAATTCCAGATAAATGTGATAAAATAACAGGGACTAGAGGTGAAACTATATATTCCCCATGTGTCTGTGGGTTAATGCGCTGGACTGCAAAGTTGGTTTGAGCCGCAAGGTCAGTGGTTCAAGCTTACCATTTGCTCCTCAAAAATTCTACACAGGATCCTTGTGGGTCGGAACTGACTTGACGGCACTTAACAACAACAGTATTGGCCTAACTGACAGATAGGATCCATTGTTACAGATCACAGAATCTGTTTCAATGACAGGCACAAGTATAGGCAGGGTAACATTAAACAACAAGTACTTGTGTGTGTGTCATGGATCATCAACAGCATCAGAGCTCCAGAAAGGAGCCTAGACTCAGCCCCATAACTTACCTGGAGTAAGGGGCAAAGCAAATAGAAAATTCAGTGTAGAACTAGTTTCACCAAACAGAACACATTTCTTAGATATGAAATTTCCCTATTAAGATTGCCTGTATCCTTAGTTAAGTTACTGTTTCTTTCTCGCACCTGATTATTATAAACTTAAATAAAAATATTTTTCAGATTTAGATCTGTACAGACAAGTATAATATCATTAAGAAGTTTAATTGAGAGAATATCAAAAGAATGTGCATACTTGGTCTTTAGGTAAATACTAGGCATGTTTTGATTTACCATAATTAAAAGACTGCTGGAGAAGGATATCATGTTTGGTAAGGTGGAAGGTCAGAGAAAAAGAAGAAGACCCCCCCAGCGACATGATTGGCAAAGAGGCAGCATCAATGGGCTCAAGCATGGCAACAATTGTGAGGTTTGCCCAGGACTGGGCAGTGTTTTGTTCTGTTGTGCATAGTGTCGCTATGAGTCAGTACCAACTCAATGGCACCTAACAACTGCAACAAATTAAAAGGTAATTCAGCATTGAAGAGAAACAAGGAAGGGACTTATAAAAATATTTTATAGCTTTAAATAAGAAGGGTAACCTTCGACAGGGAGAAGATAATTTTGAGAAATTTTCTAGAAGAAAAAGCAGAACATTTAGACTGTTTGCTTTATGTATACATATCAATATAATTCAGCATAATAATGGCTTTATAAACAAAAACAGATGAAATGTGACCTAACTACATTTAGTACAATTATAAGAAAATAAATTTGGTCATTGTAGAACAAAGGATATAATTATGAAAAAGGATATAATTGCATACATGAAAATTCTAATTACATTTGATATAAACTTTAAAAGGTCTGAGAGAATGTAGAGGAAATGAACAAATACATGAAAATGATGAGAATAAATATAAGCTATGGAGGTGAGATCTAGAATATCTAATGTGTAGGAATTACAAGACCAGAACCAGGTGCTATCTGGTGAACTCTAATTCATAGTGACCCTATATTTCTCAGCCTAGACCCATGCTCCATATGATTTCCAATTGCTGAGTTTTCAGAAGTGGAAATCCAGACTTTTCTTCCAAAGTACATCTGGGTGGACTTGAACTTTAAACCTTTTGGTTAACAGCTAAACAAATTAGCCATTTGCACTACTCAGGTACTCAAAACATGAATTATAGTACACAAAATTAAAATAAATGCATGAGAAGCAATAATCAAAGAAATAATGGGGAAATCTCATGGAGGAAATTTGTGAAAGATCAAATTATATTTTATTCAAAAATTGTTGAGTTTCAGTTCTCTAATCAGAAAAAAACACATGTAAATATTTATATTTCACATATATCTTTGAATTTAAGAATTCCTTAGGCAAATACAAGCATTGGCAAGGCTGCAGGGGCATGTATGGCAGAGTAGCAAGCATTTGCAAAGGCGCAGATGTATTGATACAGTTTGGCACATTCAATTGACAACAAGTAGTTTAGTGTTCTTGGAACATAGAGGTCATGTTTGAGCATGTCAGATGATGACAGAGACAAAAACAAGGTTAACACAACAAGGAGTATTATGTGTAGTAGGACCCTGTGTGGCACAAAGGGTTGAACTAGACTTGTTATTGTTACGTGTTGTTGAGTAGATTCTGACTCATTGTGACCCTCCGTAGAGTTTCCAAAGGAGCTCTGGTAGCGTAGTGGTTACGAATCGGGCTGCGAACCTTAAGGTCAGCAGTTAGAAACTACCAGCCGCTCCACGGGAGAAAGATGAGGCTTTCTGCTCCTGTAAAGATTTACAGCCTCGGAAACCCTGTACATGGTCGCTATGGGTCGGAACCAACTCGACTGCATTTAACAACAACAACATAGTTTCATTTAACAACAACAAGGAGTGTCTGGTAGGTTTGAACTGCCAACCTTTTGGTTAGCAGTACAGTGCTTATCCTACAGTGCCACAGTAGGACCTAAAAGTGAACCCAACCAGAGGTGCTGTGAAAGAAAATCCTGGTGCTCTGCTTCAATAAAGATTGTTGTTGTTATGTGCCATCCAAGAAAACCTCATGGAACAGTTGTACTCGGTAATGCGTAATGTCTCCAGGAGTTAGAATCAACTCAGCAGTGGGTTTGGGTATTTTACTATTATTTTATGTGTAGTACTAAGGATACAGAACTTTATCTAGCAAGATATATGTAAGGATTTTACAAGTAGATTTCATTCTAGAAAAATAATTCTGTATTCTGGAATTTTGGAATGAAGGAAAATTGAAAAACCAGGTACATGATTTCAGCATTTGACATGCAAGTAGAAGAGTGCAATTATAACTTCATTTTATAGGTTTGTAGTTAATAGAGCCTGATGGTGTAATAGGTAAGTGCTTGGATACTAATCTAAGTGTGATTTGAATTAATTGGCACACTCCATAGGAGAAAACACCTGGCGACCTGGTTTCATAAAGATTTTAGCCTGAGAAACTGTCTGTTCCTTTGGAGGCAGTTCTACTCTATCCTGTCGGTTCAATATGAGTCACAATCAACTCAACAGCACACAACAATAGTATAAGAGATAATAGCCTTGTGGATGACTAGCATATGAGAAGTAGTAAACTGCAGCAAGGAATATGATCATCCTAGGAGAGTTGACAAAGAAGAAAAAAAGGAAGTAAGCTTAAAATTTCTCAATATTAATTGGTTTACAAAAGAAAAGGAGCAAGTCCAACAGACTGAAGGATTGTTGTTGTTGTTATTTTTAGGTGCCATCAAGTCAGTACCAACTTATAGCAACCCTATGTAAAACAGAATGAAACACTTCCCGGTGCTGGGCCAACCTCATAATCATTGCTATGCCTGAGCCCATCACTCCCGCCACTGTGCCAATCCATTTTGTTAGGGGTCTTCCTCTTTTTTTTCCAACCCTCTACTTTACTAAACATGATGTCCTTCTTCAGGGACTCTTCCTTCCTGATAATATGTCCAAAGTATCAGAGATGAAGTCTGGCCATTCTGACTTTCAAGGAACACTCTGGCTATACTTCTTCCAACATGTTTGTTCTTCTGGCAGTCCATGGTACTTTCAATATTCTCTTCTATCATGATAACTCAAATACATCAATTCTTCTATATGGTCTTCTTTATTCACTGTCCAACTTTTGCATGCATATGAGATTATTGAAAATATCATGGCTTGGGTCCGGCACATCTTTAGTCATCAAATGATATCTTCGAAACTTTAAGAGGTCTTGTGTAGCAGATTTGCCTAATACGTTGTTTGATTTCTTGACTGCTGCTTCCATGAGTGTTCCTGGTTGATCCAAGCAAAATGAAGTCTTTGATAACTTCAGTCTTTTCTCCATTTATATGGATGTTGTTTATTGGTCTAGTGGTAAGGATTTTTATTTTCTTTACATTGAGATGCAATCCATACTGAAGGCTGTTGTCTTTAACCTTCATCAGTATTTTAAGTCCTCTTCACTTACAGCAAGCAAGGTTGTATCAGCTGCATATCATGGGTTGTTAATGAGTCTTCCCCCAATTGTGATGCCATGTTTTTCTTCATATAATCCAGCTTCTCAGATTATGTGCTCATCATACAGAGAATACAACCTTGGTGCCCACCTTTCCTAATTTTAAACCATTGGATGTTCTCTTGTTCTGTTCAAACAACTACCTCTTGGTCTATGTATGAGTTCCTCATGAACGCAATTAAGTGTTCTGGAATACTCATACTTTACAATGACTGAGGAATAGTAATGGACTGACAATTAGAAATTTTAAAAAAGAAGAATTAAGAGTGTGGTGGCACTGCAGCTAAATAGAGTTACAAAAATAGATCAAATGACTTTGACATGGAGAAGAGCGGAGAGCGGGTCCCTACCCAGAGAAGCAGTGATGCCAGAGATGGAGGCAGAGACGATGATGTGAAGAGATGGAGCAGCTGGGGACTCTAGACCCAGAGAGGGAGAGGGGCTGTGTGTTGACAACCGGGGTGGGGAGAGCAGGCTTTCAGGGTATACCCTTTGGTTGGTTGATGATGCATGGAGGGGATTGTAACCATGGCAATGAAATGATATACGATAGAATGAATGTAAAACTAATGTTCTCCCATGTAAACTATCATATAATTCACAATAAAACATTTAAAAAATGACATTGACAAATCAAAGTTGAAGGTCAAAAATATTAATGTATAGATGACCATCAATTTATTCAGTAATTTAATAGTCAGTTGATAGGACTGGATACCAGATATAGAGCAAAACTGGAGATATAGAATGAAGAAAGTTTTGTTAAATTTGGTGATTTTATGATCCAGTAGGGAAGTCAGAAAATAAACATATATTTTCATTATAATATACATGTGACAAAAAGTAATACTGCAGAATGACATTGAACTCAGATCATTGTAACTGAAGGCATTTTGAAGGAAGGAACTAAGACTCCAAAAGACAAAATTAGTGAGAAAAATGATTCATCCAAGATGCTGGAATGACATCCAGTCAAGAAGACAAGATATTAAGAAATTCTAGGAAAAAGGTTTCAAGAATATTAAATAGCACCTGTGAAACACCTTGAGACTAGATAATTTTCAAGAGTTTAAATGATTATATATTGCTCAAGTGGAATGTATTATATTAAATTGAAGGGATATAAGGTAAGTGACAAAACCAAAAAACCAAGCCAAGAAATTTATGTGATATTCCAATGATGTGCCAGTGAAATAGAGTAAAACTTATGAAATCCAGAACCTGTAAAAGGTGGTAATTAGTCAAAAAATTATAATTCAAATATTCCCACTAATATAGAGGGATAGAGAATTAGTAAAACTGCACTTTGTTAAAAGCAGAAAATTTGTGAGACTCTGAAAAACACAGCAACAGCTCTTACAGGTTTCACTGTATGTATATTAAGCTAGTATAGCAAGCATATGGTGAGATTATATTTTGGGATGTTTATTCTAGCAACAGTGAATATTATTGTTTGGAAGGATTTGGGGTATATGAATGAATGCATGTGTCAGGTTTTTGTTTGTTTGTTTGTTTTTAATAGCCTAGGAAATATGTGATAAATATATGCAGCCAAGAAATGATAGCAAATGGAGCAGAGAGATTTGACAGATATTTATGGTGGTGAATATACCACCATGGTGTAGTGATAGTTGGACATGAGAAAGCATGGGAGCAAATAGATTCTAAGATGGTTCCAGGATATCTGACTTAGATAACTGTGGATACCATTCTCTAAGGTAGAGAATATAAGAGAAAGCACATTGGGGAATTAAATAATGTTTGGACAAGTTTTGCATAATTGGATATCAGTTTGACCTCGTTCTTTTGTAACACAAGCCTAAAGATAGACATGTTGGAATCTTCAGCATGGATATAAGTACTAAAACTATGGATTTGGATTCATTCCTCACTGATGCCTGTTAATATGAACTTACGTCACTATGCTGGAGAATGTGTACATATTGAAAAGAGACAGATGGAGTGATTTCTTTGATTGTGATATTTAAAACATTTGCAGGGTAAGGATAGGTCTTGAAGTCCAGAAGAAAAATAGTAAGAAGTAGGAGGAGTGGTACACAGAAGTCAAGGAAAACATTTTAATGAGGGAGTGTCCAATGATAATTCCGTGAGAAAAGTATCAAAGCTGGTGGGTTGACACGTAGGAAGAGAAAAGATGGGGACAAGTGGGAAATTCTGTCTTAAAAATCTAGACTTCTAAAATGAAAGTTAGATACAAAGGATGAAGGGTTGGGATGTGTGAGCTTATTTGTATGAAGGTGGGGGAGACTACATTGTACTTATAACTGAAGGAGTGGTTCCAGTAGAAAGTGAAACAATTGAAAACAAGGAAATGGGACTCCCAATTGCAATGAAGGGTACAGAACAGAAGACAGGAACCAAGATACTTATTATCATCAGATAGAGTAGAAGGTACTAAGAATAATAGAAGGGGATGTAGTTACAGTGAGTGGAGGGGAATTAGTTTGTGGACTATTAGGTGATAATCCTATTTTCTCTGGGATAAAGAAGACAAGATATTTAGGAAACTCTAGGAAAAAGTCTTCGAGAATATTAAATAGTATTGAAGATTTGAAGTCACTACTGTTGGGAAAGGAAGCAAACAGGACCAACTGATTGCATTGCTAATCTGCATTCAGTATTTGAAAGCATAAAATTTGAAGTAGAACTGTTGTGAATTGAGTGTGTCCCCCCAAATATACATTAATGTACTAATCCCTGTACTTGTTATTGTGACCTTGTTTGCAAAGAGAATTTTTCTTTGAATGCATTAATAGTTAACAAGGTCATACCAAGGTAGGGCGGGTACTAACCCCTGAAGAGTGATGTTTTATAACACAAAACAAAGAGAAAACAAAATCTTGTATTAGTTATCTAGTGCTGTTATAGCAGAAATACCACAAGTGGATGGATTTAATAAGCAGAATTTTATTGTCTCACATTTTAGGAGGCTAAAACTCCAAACTCAGAGCTCCAGCTCTAGAGGAAAGGTGTATCTCAGCTCTGGGGAAAGGACCTTGTCTCCTTTCAGCATCTATTTCTTAGAGATCTCCTTGCAACTTGACATCAATCTTTTTTCTGGACCTAGGAGCTTCACAGTGCAGAGACCTAGGTCCAAAAGACCTACTCCACTCATAGCTCTGTTATTTTGGTGGTAGTAAGTCCCTCTCTCTCTGCTCACTTCTTTATCCTGTGATAGATCAAGAGATTGACTCAAGATACAGCCTAATCCTATAGCTTGCATTCAGTCTCACAGAAATGAGGATTTATAACACATAGGATAATTCCATCAGATTAGGGCTGGTCACTTCAGATCATATCATAAAGGTAATTACATGATATTAAATCTCAACATGGGGGATTACTATGTCTTAACTGCTAAATCGCTGAGAATCCAGGCCTGGCCAAGTGGACACAATACCCTAACTATAACACCATGTAAGGATGGATTTAACAGCCGAAAAATGCCAAGAATCTAAGGGATACAAAGAAGGATCTTTCTTTAGAAAAAGGCACTAAGACCATAGTCTTGATGATACTCTAAATTGGGACTTCTGGTCTCCAGATCTGTGAAACAATACATTTTTGTTCTTTAAAGGAACCTACTTTATAGTATTTTGTATGGCAGTCCTAGGAATCTGAGAGAAGTTCTACTTTGCAAAGGTTTATGATTATTCCTAGCAGTATATCTGTATCTATCTACCTACCTATCTGTCTGTCTGTCTATGTATGTCTATATCTATATATGGAGTCCTGGTGTGACACTGAGGGTAAATGCTCTGGACTGCAAAGTCAGTTTAAACCGCAAGATCAGGTTCAAGCTCACCAGCTGCCCTTTAGAAACCCTATACAGGGTCATTATGGGTTAGAACTAACTTGATGGCACTTAACCACAACAACAACTATATATATATAGTAGCATAGTGGTTACGAATCAGGCTGCTAGCCTCAAGGTCAGCAGTTCGAAACTACCAGCTCTTCCATGGGAGAAAGATGAAGCTTTCTGCTCCCATAAAGATTTACAGCCTCGGAAATCCTGTACAGGGTCACTAGGAATTGGAACTGACTTGATGGCACTTAACAACAACAACA
>NW_006408520.1:52109653-52110765 GCF_000296735.1 Chrysochloris asiatica
GTTTTTTTTCATAGAACCCAGCTTCTCGTATTGTTTGCAGAGTACTAATTTTCAGGGTAGGTGTCTTACAACAATGTAATTGTTGCTTTTGTATGCATCATTCTAAACATATAAAATAACTTTATGTCTAACTAGCCAAATGGGATATACAGAGTCTCTTACCCAAATCTAAAAATATACAAAAAATGAGATCATAGAAATAATGCCCTTAAAAGCAATGTCAGATATCTTTCCCCAGAGGAATGTCCCAGGTTCCTGCAAAGTGTCCAATATTCCAGTTAAGCTACAATGCAAATTTCAATGACTCTAAATTATGAATCCATCTTATGGCAGTTTTCTTTATGGGAATCCGTAGTGTAATTTTTAGAATTTCACTTAGCTCTTGTTCACGCACTACCTTTCTAGGATGATTTTGGTCAAGATTTTACACATATGAGGGAACTTCAAAAAGTCCTTGGAAAAATGCCATTATGTTTTAATTCCATGTGTACAGAAACTTTTGGATGCTTCCGCATATGCTCCCATATTCAGAGGAGAATCTAGAATGGATTAATTCATCTTCATGGGTCTTGCATTTTGCATAAAGAATTGAAATTATGTGATACTGCTAATTCTTCAGATTTTCATCTAATAAAATTGATATGAAAGTATACTATTTAACTATTATGCCTCTAAGATACCTGTGAAAGTCTTACTAGTTTATTCCTATTTTTAAATCACAACATTTAAACTATCATTTAGAAATGCTTTCAAGAAAGATTAAAATAAAATAAGCATATTTTCTTATACAGGGAACAACCTATGAAGATGAAATTAATAATATTAAGCATATTATTTCAAAAATTAATGAAATTCTGGCTCATAATTCACCAGTTTTGATCATTCAAAGATGGATACGTGGCTTTCTGGTTAGGAAAAAATTAAGGTATGTTATATTCTCTTTATTATGTTAAATATTAAAATAAGAAACTCAGGATAATAATGTAATTCTCAAATAACTTTTACTTTTGTATTCCCTATCATCAAAATGGTATTATATAGACTATTTGAGTTAGCTTTAATGAAAATGCCACATTAGATATAATAATATAATATTTAGAAAAATTATAATT
>NW_006408520.1:52112410-52113300 GCF_000296735.1 Chrysochloris asiatica
TTGCAGCTAGTACACATTTGACCTAGCTTGGATGACTAGTTGACCAGAACTCAAACTGGGGAAGAAAACAATGTTTGATGGTGAGAACAAGTGTAAATTGCTACAATTTGATGAGTTAGAATTTTACCTATGAATGCAGTGACTCAAAATTTCAAATGGAATGGATGGTTTCTTCATATTAAATGGCAGCCTTGTTTCCTCAGTATACAGGGTTGATAGGAACAAGACATTTAAACATTGACGGTCAAAAATAGGGGGCATACAAAAGCATGAAGTAACTGGCTTACAAGCTTTCATGAGTGTGCTTCATTTCAGAATGAAGTGGGTAAGGTAGAATCCCTACTGTATAGTTTCCCTTTTCCCCAGATGCATCTGGTAAAAGGGGAGGGAACTGATGGTTGATAGTATTTTATAACTCAATTGTGAATAATTGTTAGCAGGATTAATTTACATTGTCACAACTCTAATTTTAGAAGATGTATAACTAAAAATGGGAAATAGTTAAACGTTCATTTCAGGAACAGATGCTCCCAGGACCATCAAGACAGAAGAGCATTGAGTAGGACATGAGAACGTTACCTACAAAATGGTGACAACAGAGACAGTGGCTATGTACCTGTGGGCAGGAAGCAGGTTGGCATAATGTGCCCATTGAACATTTAAATGAATACAAATTTTTTGTTTCATAAGTGTACATCAAACATCTTTACCTTTTTCATATATTACAATAATCTTATTGGGAAAACTAACTTTACTTCATCTACCCACAGCCCTGATGTTGCCCCATTAAGATTTCTTTTTGTTCCCCAAACAAAAAGAACACTGAAAAGAAACAAAATTTAAGTCCCTCAAGAATGCCAAAACTGCTATTTGATGTGTACATCTAAGAG
>NW_006408520.1:52115057-52121728 GCF_000296735.1 Chrysochloris asiatica
GTACAGTGGTGAGGATTTTTGTTTTCTTGAAATTGAGATGTGAGCCATACTGAAGGCTGTGCTCTTGATCTTCATCAGTAAATGTTTTAAGTCCTCTTCATTTTCAGTAAGCAAGGTTGTATCATCTGCGTATTGCAGGTTGTTAACGAGTCTTCCTCCAATCTTGATGCCATGTTTTTCTTCATATAACCCAGCTGCTCAGATTATATGCTCAGCATACAGGTCGAATAAGTATGGTGAAAGAATACAACCTTGTCACACACCTGTCTTAATTTTAAAACATTCAGTGTTCCCATGTTCTGTTCGAACGACCGCCTCTTGGTCCATGTGCAGATTCCTCATGAGCCACTTAAGTGTTCTGGAATACTCTTAGTTTGTCATGATCCGCATAATCGAAGGCCTTTGCATAGTCAATAAAGCACAGGTAAACATTTTTCTGATATTCTCTGCTTTCAGCCAATATCCATCAGACATCAGCAGTGTTATCCCTTGTTCCACGGCCTCTTCTGAATCCGGCTTGAACCTCTGGAAGTTCTCTGTCAATGTATGCTTGAAGCTGTTTCTGTATTACCTCTAGTAAAACTTTACTCGCATGGGATATCAAAGATATTGTCTTTTGATTTCCGCATTCTGTTGGGGGCACCTCTCTTTGGAATGGGCACAAATACAGATCTCTTCCAGTCAGTCAGCCAGATAGTAGTCTTCTGTGAGTGAATGAGTGCCTCTTGTGTAGTCTCAATTTTCCTTGGAGATGCATATTTAAGTAGTTTATAAAATAGTTTCCTAAGGAGCTCTGGTAGTGTAGTGGTTAGGAATCAGGCTGCAAACCACAAGGTCAGCAATTCAAAACTACCAGATGTTCCATGGGAGAAAGATTAGGCTTTCTGCTCCTGTAAAGATTTACAGCCTTGAAAACCCTGTACAGGGTCACTGTGAGTTGGAAATGACTCCACAGCACATAACCACAACCACCAAACTTACTTATCTAGATTTTCTTTCTCTTATGATTTTTCTTTTAATTAAAAAATATATATATATATAATATTTCCCTTAGGACATTTTCTATTGTGTTTTATTTATAAATTTGCTCTTTCTAGTTTGGTCTTTATTTCTAAAATGACTATGATTTTTTTTTCAGAATCCCATTACTACATTTCTAAATTTATCTAACTTATTTTTTTAAAATGTCTTGAATTATTTTCTTGATTTCTTTTATTTTAATTGGTTATAGTTCTCAACTTTTTTGTGGGGTTCACTTTCTGAATTTTTATCCACTTAGTCTGCTTCTTATTCTCTTTTTGTGTATAATAGCTTTTGTGGAAATAAAGTGTGAGTGTTTGTATTATTCTTTTTTAAGGAGCTAGATTTTTGGACTTTTAGCAGTTTAAGATCCTAGAGAGATTCTTCTGTTGCTTTTGTGTAATATCCCCCAATATCATGGTTATCTGATATTCATGGCTCTGGTCTTCACCATCCCCTTTTATGTGCACCTTTTCTTCTATTTTTGCTGTGCTGCTCAATTTTAATTTTATCTTCAGAAAATTCTACTTAGATTGCATATTTGACCCTGGGGAAATTTTTTACTGGCTGGTTTTCAGGGTTCATAAACCTCAGAATACCTCACATCCTTCAGATCTTACCAGGGAACTTTTATATTCAACCACTATTGAAATATTCAAAACCTTTCCTAGATTTAGTTTCTATTCATAATTGGCCTTCCAAACTTTCCAAGAAGTGTCTTTGACTTTTTCATTTGTTCCCTATCTATCAGTTGCCCCATTACTTTCTTTTGTTCTCTTCGGTATAATTGCGAACACTACAGGAGTCTGTGGGCATCTGTGGGGTTTTTTTTTTTTTTTGCCATTCATTATATTTTTTAGTTTCCTGGAGATACCTTGTCATATAGGTTTGTTGTAGATACCTTATTTTGCTATATAGTTGCAAGGAGTCCTGGTGTGGTGCTGTAGGAAAACCACAGGACTGCTAAGTACAAGTTTGGCAATTCAGACCTGCCAGCCTTCCCCAGAAACCCTATGTAGGGTTTCTATGAGTCAGAACCAACTCAGTGGCAGTTAGCAACAACCAGTTACAAAGGCTTTTCTCATAAGGGTGTTTGGGAAGGTTAAAAATGCTATCAATGCCATTGCCCTCACAGAAGAGGAGGATTACATTTTAAATGCACTGTTGACTATTTCTAGCAAACTAAGTTTCTATAACTTTCACATTTCAGGTGAGTTGTGCTAGCTGAATACTTCTTTTAAAATATGGGTGAGTTGTTGTTGTTAAGTGCCATCGAATCGATTCTGACCCGTAGCGGCCATGTATAGGGTTTCCAAAGAGCAGCTGCTGAGCTTGAGCCACTGACCTTGCAGTTCAAACTGACTTTGCAGTCTAATGCATTAGCCTATAGCACCACACCAGGAGTAGTAGATATGAAATATCATAAAATCATACTGAAATAGTTCACCAGAGAATATTTTAGAGTGAAAAGAATTAATGTAGAATAATTCAAGTTATTGACATTAAATAGTTAAGTATTTTCTGTACATGAAATAGAAGACAACTTAGGTATAGTAAATGGAAGTTTTACAAAGGCAGATGTCAGTTTATGTTCCTGATTATCTTTGTTTCATGTTTCTAAATGTTTTTCTTCAAGTAGGAACTGTCTGAATGCCAGGTTTGTAATAAGCTGGTTTTAGCAGAGATCAGAGTTTATTATATCTCAAGAATACCTCGATTCATAATACTAGCCAGTATATTTAAGATATATTTGTATATATGTATGTATCAGAAGCCAATAGGAAAATCATATATGACCAATAGTGATCCTATATAGGCCAGGAACAAGATAAGATGTTTAAAATCATTACTGTTATTTACAAGTTTCCTGAAAGTTCTAGAAATTAAATAATATTTTCAAAAGTGAAAATGTATTTGTATATTTAATCAGGATTGGGTTCAGTTGTATGTAGCAGTGAACCCCAACTATTGACTTAAACTGGCTTCTTTTCTTTTTCATATGAAAAAAGTTGAGAGCACAAGAAGTTCAGAAATATGATACCATGCAAACACAGGAATACAGATTTCTTTTGACTTTTGCTACATGTTTCTAACTTTTGTATTCTACTCTCAAAGTCACCAGAATGATTGTCAACATTCCAATCATTACAGCTGACTACATGCTGGAATACTCAGAAGCAATGGTGGTTCAGGGGTTAGGCACTATCCTGCTAACCAGAAGGTCAATGGTTTTAACCTACCAGCTTCTCTGTAGGTGAAAGATGTGGCAGTGCACTTTAGTAAAAACTCACTACTTTGGGAACCTTATGCAGAAATTTTAGGCTTTGTTCTGTCCTATACAATTAGTGTAAATCAGGATCTACTTAGTGTCAGTAGGTTCAATGGGTTCCCAGCTAAAACATCCAATTTATGAAGCTTTATTGGAAATGCGTCATTTTTCTTTATATTTTATTGCCCAGAATGTAGGTATATGGTACCTATATACCATAGGTATATTTACAGAAAATAAAAATCTTCACCACTGGACCAATAAACAACATTCCTAACAATAGAGAAAGATTGAAGTTGTTAAGGACTTCATTTTTCTTGGATCAACTATCAACACTCATGGAAGCAGCAGCCAAGAAATCAAACGACATATTGCATTAGGCAAATCTGTGGCACAAGACCTCTTTAAAGTGTTGAAGAGCAAAGATGTCAGCTTGAGGACTAAGGTATGCCTGACCCAAGACATGGAATTTTCAATAACCTCATAAGCATGCTAAAGTTGGACAGCGAATAAGGAAGACCGTAGAAGAATTGATGCGTTTGAGTTATGGTGTTGGAGGAGAATATTGAAAGTACCATGGGCTTCCAAAAGAACCAACAAATCTGTGTTGGAAGAAATGCAGCCAGAGTGCTCCTTGGAGGCCAACGTAGCCAGACATTGTCTTTCATACTTTGGACATATTGTCAGGAGGGACCAGTCACTGGAGGGATATCATGTTTGGTAAGGTGGAGGGTCATAGAAAAAGAGGAAGACCCCAGCAAGATGCTTTGGCAAAGTGGCAGCATCGGTGTTCTCAAGCGTGGCAATAATTGTGAGGTTAGCCCAGGACCAGGCAGTGTTTCGTTCTGTTGTGAATAAGGTTGCTATGAGTCGGTACCAAATCAATGGCACCTAACAAAAACAAAAACAACAACAGTAAGAAACACAATATGTTGCCTGGACACTTTGTCATCTATGTCAACGTTGGATTCTATTATTAAGGCTGACATGGAAAATTGAAACTGGATGATGTCTAGCACAACATATCTCAACGTATTTGAAGCAAATAACAAATCATGGTTATTGAAGAGCTCAAAATGTATATATGATAAAAAGAGAATTGTTGGTATATCAAGGATTAATCATGTTTCATGAAAATGTAAGAGTAGCAGAAATTATACTCAAAGAAAATAAAAAGAAGAAAATAATTAAGATAGTATCAAAATTGTTTAACTAGAAAGTAATTGTTTGATGTACATGATAAAATCAGGAAAGCCAAGAGCTGGTAGTAAACTGATAAAACTACAGAACTGATAAAACTTCAAGTGGTAGTAAACTGATAAAACTTCAAGTGGTAGTAAACTGATAAAACTACAGAAATACCAATAAATCAAAGAAGAAAATAGGAAACAATACCAATTACCAAGATAGAAAATGATAAAAAGGGACACTGGTGCATTTCTATAAACACAAAAAAGAAGAAATAGTCATACAACAAATTTGAAAAATTATGAAAAGTAGAAAAATTCATTGATAATTTTTAAAAACTGATATAAATCTAGAAACTCGGAATAGTCTTACATATATATACATATACATACATACATACATATATACATACATACATACATGTACACACATATACATATATAAATGATATTAATCTATCATTTACAAATCTTCCTAATGGAGTATCAGGCTTAGATGACTTCATTCATAAAATTATGCATATTTAAGGAAGATTTGACACTTGTTAGGAACTGTTGAGTTGGTTCCAACCCATATCTACCCTATACACAACAGAACAAAATACTGTCTGGTCTTGTACCATCTTCACAATTGTTGTAAGCTTGACCTACTGCTGTTGCCATTATGCCAATCCATCTCATTGAGGGGGTCTTCCTGTTTCTCAGTGACCTTCCACTTTACCAAGCATGATGCCCTTCTCTAGGGACTGGTCCTTCCTGATAATATGTTCGAAGTATGAGAGATGAAATTTCACCATCCTGGCATCAGAGGAACATTCTGGTCATACTGTCTCCAGCACAAATTTCTTTTGTTCTTCTGGCAGTTCATGATAATTTTAATTTTCTTCTTCAGTGTCATAACTCAAATGCATCAGTTCTTCTATGATCTTCCTTATCCATTTTCCAACTTTCACATTCATATGTAGCTACTGAAAATACCATCCCTTGGGTCAGGCACACTTTAGTCCTCAGATGGACATCTTTGCTCTTAAACACTTTGAAGGTGTCTTGTACAGCAGATTTGTTTAATGCAAAGCATTGTTTGATTCTTGACTGCTGCTTCCATGAGTGCTGATTATGGATCCAAGCAAAATGAAGTCTTGAACAACTTCAGTCTTTTTTTTTTTTCCATTTATGATGATATTTATTCCTCCAGTTGTGAAGATTTTGCTTTCTTTATGTTTTAGTGCAACCCATACTGAAGACTGTGGTCTTTGATCTTTTCCAGTACATATTTTAAGTCCTCTTCACTTTCACCAAGTAAGGTTGTGCCATTTGCATAGCATAGGTAGTTAGTGAATGTTCTTCCAATCCTGATGCCATATTCTTCTTCATATAATCCAGTTTCTTAGACTATTTGCTCAGCACACAGATTGAATAAGAATGCTGAAGAAATACAACCATGGCACATACCTTTCCTGATTTTAGACCATTTAGTGTTTCCTTGTTTTGTTCAAACAAGTACCTATTGGTCTATATACAGGTTCCTCATGAGCACAATTAAGTGTTCTGGAATACCCATTCTCCACTGTGTTGTCTATACCTTGTCATTATCCACACAGCTAAAAGCCTCTGCATAGTTGATCAAACATTGGTAAACATCTTTCTCGTATGCTCTGCTTTCATTCAAGATCCATCTGACATCAGCAGTAATATCCCCTGTTCCACATCCTCATATAAATCCAGGTTGCACCCCTGACAGTTACCTGTTGATGCAGTGTTTCAGCCATTTTTGAATTATCTTTAGCAAAACATTACTTGCATATTATCCTAATGATATTGTCTGATGATTTCTGCATTCTGTTGGCCACCTATCTGGAATGGGCACAAATATGGGTCTCTTCAAATCACTTGGAAGCTGTCTTTCAAATTTCTTGGCATAGATGAATGAGTGCCTCCAATGCTGCATCAGCTTATTGATGAAACCTGTCCAAAATGGATGACCATGTTGGTATTTAAAATACTGGTGGCATAGCTTCCAGCATCACAGCACCACACAAGCCACAACAGTATGACAAACTGACAGATGAGTGGTGGAATTTACCACTATGTTGCACAACTTTTCCAGAGACTATTTCCTAACTTACTGAATGTTTTAAAATTGGGAAAGGTGTGAGACAGGGTTGTATTCTTTCGCCATACTTACTCAACCTGTA
>NW_006408520.1:52122538-52129212 GCF_000296735.1 Chrysochloris asiatica
GCACCTGACAACAACAACAACACCATTTCCTAACTTAAAAGGTCAGGAAACATTGATAACAAAGCCTGGCAAGAACATGAAAAATACAGGTTAGTCTCATGGATACAGAGGCAAAAATATTAAGTAAAATATAAGTGTGTGGCACGTAACACTGAAAATACATTTTGTCAAATGAAGCATTTTATAATTTGGATGTTGTGTGAGCACCGTATTAAAATCTATGGAAGTTCACTTCCCATTGTCCTCACACCTTCTGCTGCCGATGCTTGTGGAGTCTTGCTGCTCTGCTACAGGTGGAGGTCAGAGGACTAGGCACTGGAAGGAGAAGTGACTGAGATGGTGGCAGTGGGAGCAAAGGGAGAGGCAGCGATTGAGAGAGTGTCATGTTCCTGGCCCTGCCTGCCATTCCACCTGAATTAGCTGTAGGAGTAGCCCTATCCTGACATCTCCACCACTGTCTGCTTGCCCACTAGACAAATCCCAAGAGTCTGTGTATAAAACCATGTCCTCATGGTCCAGTACTTTAGGAATCTGGATTTGAGGTCCTTAAAGTAATTAGGAGACCTTACTGCTCTTTAAAATAAAATTAAAAAATCTTACCATGGACACATATATGGTTGGACATTGTGAGAACAGACATTAAGCCCCATATGTTGTTGTTGATAAGTGCCATCAAGTCAGTCCTGACTCATAGTGACCCTGTACAGGGTTTACAAGGAGCAGCTCATGGATTTGAACTACCAACACTGTAGTTCACAGTCTAGAAACCAAATATACTTGTATTAACACATCAAATACAGTGATTTATAAACATAACACAACCAAAGTGGGTTTATTCAAGAAATACAAGGTTTAGCATTGGAAAAAAAACACATGAACTAAATAAAGGAATTAAAAAAAACAGCCATCTCTCACTTTTCATATCTCTCATTTTTTATAAAACTGGTCTATGAGAGTTGAGATCTGATCTTACTTGATCTAACCTCATATGTAATAGGCAGAATTTTAAATGACATCCCATGACCTCTGCCCCCTTAAATATGTTATATTATGTTACAAAAGAGATTTCTTTTAGATATGATTAGATTTTAATTTCATTGAACTTAAAACCAATTATTTAAGTGAGTCTAGCCCAAGGAGTTCTGGTGTAGTGCTGTGGGTTAATGCTCCAAACTGCTAAACCATTTGAACTGCAAGGTCAGTGGTTCAAGCTCACAAGCTACTCCTTAGAAAATCTATACAGAGTCACTATATTGACCCCAAAATAGACTCAATGACACTTAACAACAACAACAACAACAAACCCAATAATGTGAGCACTGAACAACAACAGCAAACCCAATCATGTGAGCACTTTAAAGAGAGTTTTTGTATATCTGGTGGTAGAAGAGTACACCAGAGAATTTTAAAGCTCATGATGGATTTCTATTAAAGTTACTGACTTAACGTAGAGGGAATATGGAAAAACCCTGAAAATGATCTGCTAGAAGCTGAATGTGACCTCTGATCAATAGCCAACCAGAAAACAGGAACATAAATTTTCTAATAACAAGGAATTGATTCTGCCAATAACTTGAACGAGCTTGGAAATGGATTTCCCCTTCCCGGAAGCCTTCTAATAAGAGCCTAGAAACTGACAGTTTGATTTCAGACTTGTGAGACTCTACTCATTCATGTCAGTTGTGTCTACCTAAACTTCTGAATTTCAGAACTTTAAGATAATAAATAGGTGTTGTTCTAAGCTACTACATTTGTGGTAGTTTGTTACTCAGCAATAAAACATATAATGTACCACAGAATAGTGCAAAATGGGGTTTTAGGTCAGTTGCGCACTAGGCTCAGTGAGCAGTTTCAGGCAAAGTGAGAATTGCCTATATACAATCATCTCAACATTTCCTAAACTCAGTTGATAAAATTCAAAATCCATTTAGGATTAAGGAAAAAAAATAAAACTTCAAGCAAGTTAGATTATAAGGAAGCTTCCTTAGTATTTTAATAGGTATCTTTTAACACTTAATAGCAAAATATTGGAAGTTATAAGGAAGCTTCCTTAGTATTTTAATAAGTATCTTTTAACAATAGCAAAATATTGGAAGTTTCCTCCTGAAATCAGTAACAAAAGAAGAATATTCACTGTAAGTACTTTTGTTTATTATTTTGTTTACCATTATTTATTAATGACGATAAAGGACCAATGGAACAAAGTAAGAACATTACATATATATATATAGTCCTGGTGTGGTGCTGTGGGTTAATGCACCAGACTGCAAAACCGTTTGAACTGCAAGGTCAGCGGTTCAAGTTCACCAGGTGCTCCTTGGAAACCCTATACAGGGTCGCTATGGGTCAGAATCAACTTAATGTCACTTAACAACAATATATATATATATATTTAAGTATTAGAAAGGAAAAAAAATAGTATAATTACTTGAAGATGTTTGGTGAATATTAACTTGAATTGTGAATGTAGAAGTTACTAAGGGCATAATGCAAAAATCAGTGCACTTAAATGTGTATTTAATAGTCAACAATTAGAAAATGAAATAAAAAGTGACCTTTCATAATAGCACTATAAAACAGCATTTGTTGATTTGAGATCTTTGAGAGACAAATACAAAGGTGAGATTAGATGTATAAGAAATTGGGCAGGAAGACATTCAAATAGCAATCAGCTCTGAAGAACAAAAGAGAGTCCCTGAGCAAAATTGCACAGTAGAGACATTCTACACCAAGCAGAATTGGACTGGTACTATCACTCAGTCATTGGCTGGAAATAATCTTGAAGTGAATATAGTGATGGAATCATAGAAGTAACAGCTAGTACCCATTTGAGCTAGTACCCATTTGATTTTAGCTGTTTGAAATCACCAGCTACTCCTTGGAAATCCTATACAGGGTCACTGTGAGTTGGAACCAACTTGACGACACTTAATAACAACAATAATGTATACATGTAAGGAAAGATATACATTGCCTTTAAAGAACAAAACAAAACAAGCTTATAGAATATTTCTGCTAGAACAAGACCAATATAAATATGAATGTCATTTAGTAAAGATGTCAATTATTCCCAATTGATCTACATATACAATGCATTCCTAATCAAAATTTTAGAATTTTTTCTTCACATAATTTGAAAGATAATGCTATACTGGAACATCAGTTCTGCTCTACTAATTCTCAAACTTAGTCTAAACTAATAGAGTATTTAGAAAGACAGAGGACATGAAAAAACAAAGGGAAGAACAAATATTTTACAAACTGGGAAGCAGATGGATATGTACAACTGAATTTTCAGAACTTAGAAAACTATAGCCCAGAGGTCAGTAAACTATCATCTTCAGGATGAATATCTATTTTTTGTAAATAAATTTGAATTGAAACACATGCAAATCCATTTCTTTCTTATACATTATCAAGGAATGTTTTCAAGCTGAAGTGACAGAGTTGATTAGTTGGGACAGAGAATGCATAACCTGCAAACTTAATGTACTAACTAGACCTTTAAAGTAGCACTGGTGGTACAATAGTTGAAGTTCTTGGACATTGTTGTTAAGTGTCATTGAGTTGGCTCCAACTCAGAGCTACCCTATGTACAAATGAATGGAACACAGTCCAGCCTATGCCATCCTCAGTGTCGTTACACATGAGCCTATTGCTGCTGCCTCGGAGTCATTCAAGCTTGTTGATGGTCTGCCTCTTTTTTTTTAATGTTTTATTGTGAATTATGTGATAGTTTACATGGGGGAACATAAGCTTTACATTCATCCTATCGTATATCATTTCATTGCCATGATTACAATCTCCTCCATGCACCATCAACCAACCAAAGGGTATACCCTGCAAGCCTGCCCCCTGGTCCGTCATCAGCACACAGCCCCTCTCCCTTTCTGGGTCTAAAGTCCCCAGCGGCTCCACCTCTCCACGTCATCATCTCTGCCTCCATCTCTGGCAACACTGTTTCTCTCTGTAGGGTTCCACAATGCACTCTTCTCCCTTGATGGTTCCAGGGACCTTCGTTCCTTGACTACAAAGTCAGTCACTCCCCTCCTTTTGCTACAAAACATCTGCCTTTACATTTCCAACCCTCACAGTCAGTCCTGATAGCAATTATTCACTATTGTATCACAAGAGACCTATCCCCATTTCCTTTCATCAGCCTCACACAGACAAATTGGATACTACTCAGTGGAGATTCTACCTTTCTCCGCACCCTCTGGATCTAAGCTCCCTCTTGAAAGCTTGTAAGCCAGTCACTTCTTACCTTGGTCCCCCCTCCATCCCTCGTTTTGGGTAGCCAATATCCAAATTGCCCATCCCTGTCTACTCTGTGTATGGAGGGGGTGGGAATGGTCCTTGCTGCAAAGATTTGTTCCCTCTTTTGAGCTACTGCATCCATAGGTTTAGGCCAAGTTCATCAAATTGTATCAGATTACTCTTTTTTTCCTCTTCTTTCTTCTTCTAGTTGAGCTCTGATCATCCAGTCATTGAAGCCAGGTCAAGTGGGTATTATCTGCAAGTGTGAGTGTTCTTATGCATATGCCCTCTCTTCTTATCAGCTGGACGCTTCACTCTCTACTCTAGTCCTCTGTGGCTATATCACTGACTCTGGGCCCAAGAGTCCCCAAGTCTTGCCATACTGTTGGCCAACCAGGTCTCTGGCCGGGTTCACAGAAGTCTATTGAACGTTGTAGGGCTTAGCTTGCAGCTTCATTGCCGCTTTTACTTCATTTCCCCTTATCGGTGAGGAATGTGGTCACCAATCAGAGTGTATTCCCATTGAGTCTTAGTCTTGGAAGGGGGTTTGCACTGTGGGGGCCCAACCACTTGCCTTAATATCTCCTGGGCAGGCAACTTGCTTGCTCTTGTAGTAACAGTCGGTCTGCCTATATTGTTTTGTATTTTTCCTGTAGGTCTTTCTTTCAAGAAGTATCATCTCTTCTTCTAGCCACTCCAGGCTGGTGATTTATTATTTTTTTAAAGCTTGTTGAACCATGAATCATGCAGGATCCTAAACTTAGAACTGGATTCAGTATTGGGTATGCTATTGGATTTTCTTCTTTTGGGGGAGGATTGAGTACATTTCATCTAAAATACAAAATATAAACCACTGTCTTGAGTCAATTTTGATGCAGAATTACCTTTTAGGGTAGAGTGGATCTTCCCAAAAGATTTCCAAAGCTGTAATCTGCCGTGTCACTCTTCTGCTGAGCAGCTGGTAGCTTTGAAATCACTGGCCTTCCAGTTAATAGTTAAACAGTTTAACCACTTTGACACCAATGCACCTTACATTTTTTTCTACACAATGTCAGTTTTGTAGATGTATATAAGGGAAGGAGAGTGACATAGATCTTCAGTTACAAAGAGGTAACTTTTAATAGACATTCTTGTTCTATCCCCAACATTTATTTCACCTCCTTGTTACTGGGACTGGTACACCTATACTAGGGAGCCCACAAGAGTTCCCTGGTTATAGGGATTAATTTGGCTTTAGTTCAAGTGAGTATGAAGTTCAAAATTCTTGTTGTTGTTGTTTTTGATAATCCTTTCTCTTAGATGGTTTGTTTTCCCAATTTTCAAACATAAGAGGTAGCTTGAGAAAATAGAAATTCAGATGAATGCATCTGGAGCACCAATAAAACCAAACATGCAGTCTTATCTTTGTTTTTTTAATTTTGTCACCCTATAAATTCTCATTTATATTTAAGCCACTTTAAGTTAGAGAATTTATGTTTCTTAAAACCAAAAGCAAATATTTGATAAGTATGTGTTTCAGAAATGTTTATTCAGTTAGCATGCAAATGTCTACATGAGGCTCAATTCAATGATAATAACTATAAAATTAGCAAAATATTTAAATTATGTGTCTTTTATACATAACTTTATTCTCTTTTAATGCATTTTTAGGGATTGCAAGATAGAGTGAATTGTTGCTGCTTATACAATAACCAACTCCACAGCACATAACAACAACAACAATACAATTACTGAGTGATTGTAGCAATTGCTATTGTAGCCATAAGACTACTAAAATTATGGGAACATTAAAAGTAAAATGAAGTTAATTGTCATTGCCCATATTTGAACACTTTTTTGAGGCATGGACATTTTTTATACTTCAATTCATTTTGAAAGTAAAATGTTTATTTTGTTAAAGTTGTACCATATGTTATTTTTCTTTATTAATTATGCATGTATTTTTATGAACTTTTAAAGATTTGACACTTTTGCTTTTATTTTCTAGGCATTGATTATGTTTGATATTGGAAAGGTCTCCTAAAATGATTGGCATTTTGACATAAAAATCATTATTTCATATGACTGTGATGGTAGCAGACAATGTATTATTATAAAATATCAAATTATCTAGGTTTAGTTAGTACCTTAGGTTTTATTTATCATCAGTGATTTTAGAACACTTTTTTGGTTGAACAAAAGCAACAAGTGTAAATTACAGAACAAAAAACTTTTATTACCTAATTTAGAAAATTTTAAAGAATTTTCTCCTTATTTATACAGTGCAAAACATAGAAAGCTTTAATAAGATTGTGTGCCAACAAATTTTTTTCTCAGTGGTTATCAGCGATTGCTATAAAAGACTTCCCATCCCCTTTTTAGTTGTTTGGTGCCATCGAGTCAATGTGGACTCATAGCAACCTTGTGCAGAGCAGAAC